>NC_051178.1:107978909-108044183 GCF_013339695.2 Rhipicephalus sanguineus | reverse complement strand
TCAGCAGCCAAAACGGACCGCATAAAATCATCAAAAACACACGTACTAGCAAAAGTTAAAACAGATCAGTGATGCTTGATAGCAAGGGCATTATATCTTCAGGTTCTTACATATTTCTTTTCTTTATCAACATCCGTTAGGAGTGTTCACTGAACTATCACGAATTTAAACTGAATTCGCTGAGTAGTGGATATAATGTCAATGCAGCATGCTGGTAATCCATCCTGCTAAGTTGGTCGCAGCTCATTAGCCTATTTCTGTTTTAACAATCCGTTGGTTATATACTCGTCTTATAATGCGGGCACATAGGCAGGTATTTCTACATCTATACATGCCTTTTTTATTTTTGCTTGGATAGTTCGTCTTATTCAATGACTACACTGGCTGTTATTGTCAGGCAATTTGTAAGAAATAAACCAGGGCGTTGCAAGCACTTTCTCGTTTAGTTTTTTATCTCAACATACAAAATAAGAATATTTAGCAAGCTAAAGCATGGCAAAAGATCTGTAGTGAGGAAAATTACCATGAATTAACAACGCATAGAACTATGATCAAAGTGAAACGTACACTGCAAAAGCAATTATTTAAAAAAATAAACGCAAGGTGCCAAACTTACTCGCACGCAAGCTGCTTTGGCGAATGCCTGGTTTTTCTGATTGTCTGCTTTAATATTGTGTAATACATCTTACATTCTAGTTTGAATACAACAGAACAGAGCAGACCAGACCGTTAAAGAACTCCATTAAAGACTGCGGGCAAAGCACTGCTGTTCGCCTCAAGAAAGTTTGGTGCCGGGTTGTTTTCGTATTACAAAAAAATGTGTTCAATACAAGTGGATTATTAACAGACTCACGTGACTGTCCGCCATTGCCTCATCGCGTGGCTTAGCACAACTAGGCACTCGCACGCTCCATTAGCGCTCGAGGAGCGGGCAAGCGGCCAGATTAAAAACAGGGGCTGCAGTGCGCAGGGCGCAATCTATATTGTAGCCATGCGGGGGAGGTCTGCGCGTTTGCCGGCAAAGGCCCGTTAGTTTGATTACAAGCAAATATGAGGCTACCGCTGCCTTCACTGGTTCGCGGGGCTTCGTGCGTAACGAAATCTGTTCCCACATTTAATGGTACTCGGCCGGATTTTGCGCCGCCGGCGTATATTTGGGAAATGTTGAAACCAATGAAATGCCCTTGTTGAATGCCTCACGCGCGGGCGGAAATTGCTAAGCGCATATTATACTGCAAACATGCGAAAGCTGGCTGCGGGTAATGCGACTGAAAAACTGTCACAGAGATGCATCTGCACAGTATTCGCAGTGTTTACGGCCACAACCTCCCTACTTGAAGCGCAGTGTCGCACACCGTGGCCCATGGACAAAGGGCCACCGAGGAACACGCACAAAACGGGGTAAATGTTGGTGTGATTTCCCCATCGACGAAATTCGCAGTACATAAAGAGACAGAGTTGGCTATCTTGGAGATGGAAATTGTGGCGATAGACGAGCGTGTATGTTTTGCTGTCCCTCTCTCTCTCACTTTCAACCTCCTCCACCTCTTTCCTAAATGTAGGGTAGCATACCGGTTATTCTGAACTGAATAACCTCCCTGCCTTCCCTCTTTCTCCTGTTTTCCTTCCCTACATACTTCAGTTCTTTTTTTGTTTGCTGTTTTTGCCAGCTCCTTATATAGTACTTAAACTAGTCACCGCAAAATGAATACCCTTGGCACGGCACAAGAAAAAAAATGAAAGCGAGAGAATAAGAATATGCAATCAAATGCCTATATGGTCTCGCGAATGCCAAGTTGGGAGTGGGGAGGGGATGAGTATTATTACCTTGAATGGAGTTTATCCGCAAAAAGTAAAACGTCGATAGCTGATACAAGCGCATCTTTTATATATCTTGCAGTTGAATGAGCCCAAATTTTAGCTAATTACCCGGAGTCCAGTTTCAAAGAGATGTTTGCAGAGATGCTCAAATATGAATTGTCCACCATTTACAAAATCGATGAGAAAGTAAAGTTGAGCTGTCACTGTGGTCTAATCAAGAAATAATTGGACGGAAAGACAGATGCCACTTGGGAACTGCGCAGTTTATTATATGCACAGAGTGTGGACGGCTGCCTTACAACAGGACAGGCAAATAACAAGGCCCCAGAAACAGCCGAAATCTGCAAAAATAAACACGGTTGATCCCTCTGTCATAGGAATCGGTATAACACGAAAGTAAAACGTGTCTTCACAGGCGTAGTTGAGCGTTTGTTGTGGATTGTTTCGCCCCGAGGGCGCAGGAATGAATGCTATACAGCAAGTTGTAATGTGACGTGAAGAACGGCAAGCAGCTCGAAACTTGCAACGCGCTGCTCAAGCAGAAAGGACGCACGGAACGAACATACACAGGATGAGCGCGAACTAACAACTGTCACAGCTGGACAGTTAAATCGCGCTGGTCAAATACAAATGAGGACGCACGAAACGAACACACAAGTATACACAGGATGAGCGCGAACTGTCACAGTTGTAACTGATTTGTTTGTGAGCAGCGCGCTCCTTTCGCAAAAGCAGCCACTGCAGTGAGCGAAGTGACCTTCGTGCTCTCTGTAACTTCAGCGCAAACTTGCGGTGACAGCGCAAGACGTACAGGATAAGCGCGCACGCAGGAGCGACCACGCCCCGTAGAGACGCATGCTCATCTCAACGCGAGAGGCGACGCGCGCCGTTCAAGCCTTTCGCGCCATCTCGCTAGTGATAACAAAAACACGCTGATGTACCGCAATCTCTGAGTACAGCCACCGGCTAATGGTGTATATAAATAGCACGTCGTTAGTCTGTCGAAGAACGTGCCGTCTGTGGCGGAGTCGTTTCGCGCTGCGCGTTGGGGATCGAGGGGTCGTAAGTTCGACTCCCGGTGACGGACCGTTTTCTTCTAGTTTTTTATGCCATATGTTAGTCTTTATATTTTAGAACGTCATATCCGTGACGGAAATGCGCCATTGGAGCAGTGGTGGACTCCGGCATAAAACACTTTCGTGTTAAAAAAGCTAGGGATGGTGAGATGCCGGAAAAATAGTGAATAGATAATTGACAGCAGGTTCCGCGTGATCTTCTTGCAGGCTTACCTTAGTAGGTCAATCTCTGAAGATTCTTTATTATCTGTAAAACATACCGCCTAAGACACACGAGTAGTGCAAAAAGGTAAACTCTAATGCACAAAAAGAAGACCACCGTCGTAACATTCTCTGTCCAGTTCTAGCACGATGACAAGAGTTTCAATAAGCCTTTAAACTATTCTATTCAAATAGTAATAGGACGCTGCTGAAAGTAACACAGAATCGAAGGTAGCGTATTCGTTGCTTGCTGTCGCAGCTGCACCCATCCGCTGGCGGCGCGCGCACCCTGGTTAGCAATACTATGCTAATTTCTCTCACTACCTGGCGATATAACGGGTAAGAGTGTACGCATGCACGCGCAAGCGCGAAGCAAATTTGACACTCATTCGGGTGCTTTTTTGCATAGATCGCCCTAAGCACATTGGCTGCTGATAATATATGCGTGACACCTGAGTCTCCGTAATATGAGCCTATCGGTTCTTTCAATCTGCTTATAAACGAGTAATATTATCATCGACGCGAATTCAGTGAGGCAGCTAGGCGCCACACAGAGTCGCCAAATTACACTTCCGGACTGGTTATCATAGTAATAAGGAGTCGAGTCAGTGTAGACTATCAGTGGCGCTATATAAAAGCTGTAAGATCATCCTCTTCGTAATATCTACCCATAACACATTTCATATGCAAACAATGAGGTCTAAATTGATAGCTGTTGTCACCATAATTGATACAGCGGTCGGAAGCAAAACCATTCTGCTATAGTATTGGTATGGATCACATTCGATCCAGTGTGTGGGCTGAAAGCGCAGATGGAGAAGTTTGCATACTATTAAGAATGCACTCTGATGTAAGCTTAGAGCACACTATGGGATATACGTCATGCAGATACTAACGCGCTGGCGGGAGCCTGCCTTCACCACACACTATGAGCTCCCACGTTTTTGCGATTGCTCCACTATTACAATTTTAAGAGGGCTTACATGAGTAGTGCATGTTTATAGGCGTGCTATTGTTCATTATCGCAAGCGCTCAACCAACGCAGTCGTCAATTCAGTTTCGCTGTGTTGACCTCATCTTCTGCTTGTTGTCTACGAGATGTTTTCTATTCCTTGCCTCCCCTACTCTCTCATACGCAGCGTCGAAAGTGGACACAGACGGCGCGCGTATGTCGACCATGGTCCGCCCTTTTCAGTCATAGAAGCTAAGCCGAGACTGCCGCCTACGCGCAACTGCTGTAAGCGAACGCCGAAAGGCGGCAAACTCGACGTCCTGAAGGCAGAGAAAAGCTAAGCAATCGCCGTCAAGGTGACATGCATGTGAAGTATATGAAAACATAAACAAATAGAGGTATGCAACTGCTGCTACGTCAGGTAATTAGATGAGGAAAGAAGACTTTTGCTGGACAGCCTCTAGAAATGTAATCTGAGTATGATTGCATATCTCGAGAATTCGGATTACCTGTTGCAATTAGTGAAGAACGGATATCAGGTTGGTGAGTTCGTCATCATCAACAAATAAAAAAAATTAGGCAGATCCCACGCACTGTGGGTATCGATGTAATGCGAAGCAGCCAGCAAAGAGCTGCATACATCGCCTTGTTTGTCTTTGAGCCAAATGAAATCATTCATGTTATGGCATCTAGTCCACCATATATCGCATGTTTGCCATGCACGCATGCATGCACAATCTAGTGTACACCATGCCAATGAAACGCATATTCTGGTATATAAATGCATGACCTGTCGTTTATGTTCATCCCGAACTCGTGTCATGCCATACCAATTTCGGTATATATCACGTTAACAAAACGGCCGGAAGCGCACCATGACAGTGGAATGTAAATCATACCGTACATGACATGCATAACATGATTCGCATGTAAAGACCTCTCATTTATGTTCGTCATACAGTCACATCGCGCAATACCAATTTTGGTGTATATCAAAGGAGCAAATTGGCCGCGAGTGCACCATGAGTAGAGCATGTAAATCATGCCATACATGACATGAATATTATGGTTTTTCATGTTACCACCTGTCACTAATGTTCATCATACAGTCACATTGCGCAATACCAGTTTTGGTCTATATCAAGCTATCGAAACGGCCGCGAATGCACCATGAGCGTGGCATGTAAGTCATGGCATACATGGCATGCATGTCATAGTTTTCATGTTACCACCTGTTATTTCATGTTCTTCATACAGTCACATCGCGCAATACCAATTTTGGTGCATATCAATCTAGCGAAACGGCCACGAGTGCGCCATAAGCGTGGCATGTTAATCAGGGCGTACATGACTTGCATGTCATGATTTTCATGTTACCACGTCTCACTTACGTTCGTCATACAGTCGTGTCGCGTAACACCAATTTTGGTGTATATCGCGCAAGCGAAACGGACGCGAATGCACCATGAGCGTGGCATGTAAATCATGACATACATGTCATGGATGTCATGGTGTTCGTGCTACCACCTGTTATTCATGTTCTTCATAAAGTCACATCGCACAATACCAATTTTGGTGTATATCAATCTAGCAAAAGGGCCGCGAGTGCGCCATGAGCGTGGCATGTAAATCATGTCATACATGGCATGCATATCACGATTTTCATGTTACCACGTGTCAGTTATGTTCGTCATGCAGAAATGGCTCGTCAAACCAGTTTTCGTATGTATCCCTTCATTTAAACGGCCGCGAGCGCCCCGAGACTATGTCATGTAAATCATGCTGCACCTGACATGCGCGTCATGATTTGCATGTTAGGACCTGTCATTATGTTCGTCATGAACTCTTGTCACGCCGTACCAATTTTGGTATATATGAAATTAACGGAACGGCCGCAAGAGTCCAAAGGCCGTGGAATGTAAATCATGCTGTTCATGACATGCGTGTCATGTTTTTCATGACATGACCTGTCATTTATGTTCGTAATAAGGCCATGTTAGACACACCACTTTTGGTATACGTCCGATTAACGAAACGGCCAGGAGAGCACAAAGTCGTAGGCGGCTAGATAGATAGATAGATAGATAGATAGATAGATAGATAGATAGATAGATAGATAGATAGATAGATAGATAGATAGATAGATAGATAGATAGATAGATAGATAGATAGATAGATAGATAGATAGATAGATAGATAGATAGATACGCTCAAAATCGCAGAAGTTCGCTAAGAAATACTTCGCATTTAAAATAGAGCCTCTACGATTATCACTGCAAATGCGCAAGATTTTTACCTCTGAAGGGCGTCGAGGGCATACACAGTAATACCGTTATGCATGGCAGTGAAGTATTCTGCCACTGATCTACGCCATCACTTCAAACTGATTTGGTGCAATTATTTTGTAATTGCACCAAAATAGGCGTTCAGTGACAGACCGAGGGAGACGTTTTCGACACAAATATTCCTGTTGTAGAATGTTTTGCCGTGTTGCTATATGCCAAATGCGCGGCATAGTATCAACACCGGCTTGATAGCGATAGCTTTGCGTTAAGCACATTGGTGAAATGCGTGTACAGTTTCTTCTGCAATTTCGATAAAATTCGCTATGTGACTGCACATGGGATTAATTTCGCTAACATGCCTCTCTTTGTTCTTAAAAGTGTCGGTTGGTCTTTGTCGAGGATAACAGCCACAGCTTTTGCGCGAGTCACGCAAGCGGTCCACGTGGTTTAGTACATTAGGGTTGTGTTCTCAGAACCTGCAATTAATACGGCGACTGGTCTGACTTGCATGCGTTCGGTGACACGTTGAGCACTGCATCCATAACTTGCGTATTATGCGCACGTGTGTCACGTTACACATTAATCTGTGGGATGTGCAGTGGTGCAGCGTGGTTGACCACCAATGTACGCGGTCGCAGCGGAGCTTGTGCGAATCCTGTTTGTTTAAACGAACACGGAGTGAGCACGCCACAGCTTTATACGCATGTAACGAAATAGAGAAAGGGATAGATAGATAGAGAGAGAAATAGGAGTTATTTTGAGGAAGGACGCAGGTGCTGGCCTCGGCAAAAATACCCTAGAACACTACCATGCTGATTGAGACTCACGAGAATTGCTTGTTGGGCAAGTTGGTACATGGTTCCACTCGAAAAAGGCACTACATCGAGGTAAGAAGAAAAAATGAGAGGCAGAAAGGAGATACAGTGACACACAGGATGCTTATAACACCGCTAATGCTTTCTGCCTCTCAGTTATTCCTATTTCCACGTTGTAGTTCATTTCATCGAGTCAAATTGAGTGTGATTCTTGGATGCAGAAATGGCAGCCGACAGATGGCAACGTATGGGGCAGTTAAACGTGTATGAAGGGAGGCAGAACGGAAGTCTAGCTCGCCGGCATTTTGATAGGCGCACTTATCTTTGTCGAAAGACGCCTCGTCATTTAGACGAGTTATTTTTAGAGGGCTAGTTTTCAAAGCTTAGCTTTAACCCCGCCTTCTCGCGCTCTGCATATGTGGGGGCAAGTTGCCAATTCTCTGGACTAGCAGCCAAGAAACGGCAAGATGCATTGTCCATGGGATCAACTTAACCTTCTTTACAGTCAATGTGTTTTGACTTAACCTCAGTGTTCTGCGTGTAACCGTAGCCAATTACTTTGGTTAAGGCATTGCGATGTTCGACGGGCCCTTCGGTGTGCTGCGTTCTCGGAGCAACGTCACAAGTAAAGTTTTTCTTTGCTCGAAACGAATACAACGTAAAAGAACTTCCGTATACATTTTGATCCTATGATTTCGTTCTTTTTATGCAGAAATGGAACACGTATAACTGCAGGACAAATAGATATTTTATTACATGGTAACCACAATTAATCACTGAAGCTTGCTCCTAACATATCGCCTCTTTCTGTTTCTTGAACTTGGTCACTGCAGCAGTCATGGTGACACTACAGTGCACGTAGCTGCGAATAGGGTGTACGATAGCGTAGGGACAATTAATCTTCCTCTTTCACGCAATGAAATTTCTCTCCACCCTGTCGTCTCAGCAAAAATAAATGGTTTGATAAATATTCTAAAAGATCGGACTCATATTTATTACACGCGCATAATACTTTCGATGCCGCCAGGTCTGAGTGAAAATAAAAATTTTAAATATTGGCGCGCCACCTTCGACTTGGTAAAACATTTACGCGACACTTCCTATGCAGGATAAAGCGTATGTCTAGTCATCAGTGTTCTTGTGGCCAGCCGGACGAAGACCTACAGCATGTACTGCTCGAGTGCGCGAAAAATTCCGATTCAGCAAGAAATATATTGCAAGCACGTACGTGGCGTTTTTATCAAATATATGGACGGTCTCGACGGGATTTTGCCATCGCCGTAATGTCCCTCCCGTATGAAGTCCAAATTGATAAAATCCTCCCAGGCATCTTATGTTCTACCGCGGGTAAAAGCGCGCGAGCGGGGGCGACGAACGCGGCCGAAGCAGAGATCAAATCAGCCGCCTCATTTCCGTCGCTCGGAGGGTGCATGTGATAATATCACCTGCTCGGGAGGCCTGCCGTCGAAGCAGACAGGAAACGCGCCGCCCCTGTTCAACGAACGTCCATGAAAAGACGTGAAGTGGGAGGAGGGGGGGGGGGTGTCGCGCGAGCAGCCACTTTGAACATTGAATCTAAGGGCGCGGTCGTGATCTGCTGGCGCTATCTCGACAGCCATCACAGCGGGCGGCTCGTATACTCTTCCACGTGCGGTGCTTTCAACGCGAAGTGACTATGCGGAGAAGATCTCTTCCTGGAGCGGCCGTATTCGGTTACACCAGGGTTTTGTAGTTACGAGAGATCGCATACAAAACAGTTAGCTGCCAGCCTCACTTCATATAACGCTACAATTTGTTGCTATCGCATACATTGCGTCGCGCTTGCGGTGAAACTGTGACTTTTTTTCTAATAGAGCCAATTCTTACTTAACTGAAACTGAAAAAAACGCAGTCTTTTGCTAATGACAATATGGGCGCACAGGCTCCAACAATTTCTTCGTCACCGAAAAAACCGCAAATCTAAATAGCGGCTAAAATTCACACAGCCCACTTTGGTCGGTATTCAGGAGTACAATTTTGATTTGGCTCTTATAGAATGAAACATTTCATTTCGGCTTTAATTAGCTCGTAAAAAGAAGTCTAAATCACAGCGAATGAAAGATATAGCAGTATTTTGCGATACAATTAACACCATCATTGTGCTTCCATCGGTGCCGTCCTTTGTGGCATGGCCGAAATGGCGATCACTAGACTTCTAGAACCAATGGTCCTACCCGGCAAAAGGCGCACGACACTGTAGCACAAATCTCGAAAAGAAACATTAAAAGGCAGGAAGAAGCAGGCAAGTAGGCCTCTTAGTGTTTATACTCTAGTCTTGCCCCACAACATCATGTCGTTCAGTAAGTACCAACTCGCCCAAGAAAAAATTGGGGAGAAACGAAGCATGAAGGGAAGGGTGTTTCAGCTGCACTAACGTGAAATCTCTGGAGGTGAAAAGCATGCAGTGTGCGCCGGTGCTTCCCATTCAACCCAGCTGCGTGTCACGCAAATTAGGTTCGCAAAATGAAATAGGTGGGCATCAGACTGCAGAATACACGCTGTTAGTGTACTTACTCGCGCATTTTCACTCGGCTCCTAGTTTTTTTGCTTGAATCACAGTTATCCACTCGCGGCGAAGCTGAGAACACCACACCGGCACTATTTCCGTGGCACGTTGTAATAGTCGCAGACAACGCTAATATCCTCTTGTTGCGCAGCTTGTTTTGCATCCAAAGATGACGCAGTAGTGCCCAGATGAGCTCTTATACGCTGAAGCGGCGTGAACGGGTATTTTTTCGCACTTTACAGCCTCAGAACTGCAGCTTTCCCTGTTTACTTGGTGCAGCCCGCGCGCGCCTTGGCAGCCCCGGTCAGCCCGGCGTCTGGGTGCGAGAGTATCCGCACGGCTCGCCAGCAGCCTGGTTGCGAGACAGGCGTGCTCTGGTGTATAGAAACGCTGTTTCTGCGATGAACGCTGAACTCCCAGCTCGCATGGAACGAGAACGCGCCCTCCCCGCGAGAGACAACGCCGACGCAGGCAGCGTCTGCTAGCGAGATTCTTGATTGAAAAAATTGGCCGCGTATCTGCGTGCTTCGCTGCAAATGTCGTCTAAAGACGATAGAAGAGGCGCTGCGTGAGATATGGACGCCATCTGTCAATACGTCGGGAAACATGAGTGCTGTGTTGCGGGCTGGTAGTCCCGGCGCAGCGGCAGGCGAAGACCGGCGGTGACCAACGTGACCGGTGGTGACGCCGGCCAGCCCGAACACGCTGTTTGGCGCGATGCGCCGAAGGAGAAGAAACGTCCGCACACAACGAGTACTCTCCACAAACTCTCTTATTTACACTTCGCCTGGGTAAAAGAGGAATGCCAGAGCGGCGCCCCCTGTCATTCGTACAATGCAATACTGAACCGAAACCAAAACACAACATGAGCTTGTGCAGAGGGCACGGAGGAAGACAAGTTTCAGCGCAGTCGCATTTTCAGCGCAGCTTAAGAAACTAGGGTCTTTAAAATTGCATATCTATGTATTTTCTATTAAAGGAACACACCACCTAATATTTACCTAATGATGTTGCGCCTCAGATATGCGTAATATTTATTTTTTGATCGACAACGTTCACAAGTATGAACAGCCGTACCAGTTCAAGATGGGTGGGCAGTAAGCAAGTGGTTCAACTTTGGCCGAGTTGCTGAATCGGGTGACGTGCCGACAAACAGAAAGACAGACAGACAGAAAGACGGACCAAAATTTCTGCGTTTAAGTTCCCCAAGAAAGACTATCGTCTTTAAAAAAAATTACAGCATATCCACGGGTGAATGATGAAGAGCTTGGGCGAAGCTCCTGAAGCAATCATGTTCTCGGGATCGGCTTCTCGTTGAGCCCGTTTCGCAGCGGCGTCCTTGGCGCGCACCGTCTCGGGATCCAGCTGGCTGCCGCCAAGCAAGCGCCCACCGCTGCGCATCGTTCATGCTCCACCAACGATCCGACACGCACGGCGACGATCCAGGAGAATGAGAGAGGCGCTCGCTCCCCGCGCATCCCCTCGAAGCCCGCGCAGCAGCCAATCGGAGAGCAGCGGCATTTCTAGCGCCATCTAGTGTCGATTCACACAAGCGCCATATTGCAATACAATTCTATTGGACCAACGCGATCTAGGAAATGAGACGAGAAATGGTGATGACGACACAAATTGTGTACAGCGCCATCTAGAAAAATTACACCATCTCCCGCTAAAGGGGACCATGAGGCGATGCGAAGCCGGAGCACTTGCACGATCGCGTTCCGTTGGCGTTCGTTGCGCATGCTACCGACCTCGCGTCGTGGAACGCGAAGAGGAACGCTACGCGCGCCGTATCTTCCATCTAGCCTGGCCGTTAATTCTCACAGGCCGAGCGGGGAACACGGTCGACAGGCGGGCGAGAGGGGGGCAGCGTAGGAGCGGAGAGAGAAGGGGAGGGGACGCGCATGCGCTCGAGCTCATCGCGGCGTTGCGCAGGAGAGAATTTCGGCATGTGTAGCCCGCGTTTCAGAGGAAGAGTGAAAGGGGGAGGGAGAGGGGAAGTGGAGAGGGGTATGGGAGAGGGGAAGGGGAGAGAGTGAGTGGAGAGGGTAAGGGAAGAGGGGTAGAGGAGATGGGGAATGGTGAGGGGAGTGGAGAGGGAGTGGAGAGGAGGTGTGTGGAGAGGGTATGCGCATGCGCAGTAAGGGTGGTCACGCCGCACACCACCGCCACCACTACCGGACAGATACTGCCGTTTACTGCCGGCTGCCGGGAGATACGCCGGACAACGGAGACGTGACAAGGTTAGACTAAGAGGAGCTACGCCCCTAATACGCCCCTAAAAGCGACTGCTCGCGCTGCACAACCGTTCGCCGACCACCCCGTATATAAAGGCACTGGATCTTGACTTGCAATGTAGCGCCGGTGGCAACTTTCTCTTGTGCGTAATTTAACAATAAAGATTCTCAGCGTGCACGTCAACTAAAAGCGGACTGCGGGTCTCTGTGTCTAATCTTTCTTCTGTCTCTCATTGCCCATTAGCAGTGATATTGCTGCGAGAAACACTGCATGCTTCGCCCTTCCACAGGTTTTACGTTAGCGGAGCTGAAACACCCTTCCCTACATGTTCCGCCTCTCCCCAAATTTTTACCTCTACATTTACCACAAATATCGGATATAATGAACTAATTTATAGTCCGCATGCTACTTCGCTATAACGAACTTCGATGGATAATGCATATTATTATTTCGGTGCTGACACAGTGATTCTGAAAAACTGCTTGAATTGTCCCTTAGAAAAACACAATCCCTAGTCTGCTCAAAAAAAAGAATATCATAAGAGTCTCTCACTAAGGCTAGTACCACGTAATGTAACGGGATGTCGTGCAGTCACGAGAAACACAGGGAATTTGCAATGGTCCAGCTCTTTTCTCGACGCCGCTGCCCTGTCCTGTCGACTTCTTCCGCGGTCGCCATCCCTGAAGACGTGAGGCTCACTGAGGGCGAAGTGAACTGTTATCACTAACAGCTTACACACAACTATTGAATAACATCGGTCAACCTGGGCAACCATCCCGTCGGCGTAAGGTCAAGGCTGAATGAACGGACATGAACTTGGAACGACGTCCATACACTGTGACCATATTCTTGGTTTTTCGAGCACGTGTCTGGTACAGTGGTGTGCTGCTAAAGCTCCTTAACATGCCTTTACTTCCACAACGCTCTCGGCGTCAGCAAAAAAAGAACCGCACGGGACGACAGTTGCAACCAAACCGTTATCTTATGCGCATGCGCTCTCATATTGTTTCAAAAACGCTGCTCAAAGGTTCAGGCTCAATGTGGCTTTTTCTGTCTGGAATGTGCCGAGCAGTTTATGCTAGAACGACGGAAATATGTTCAACAATGCAGCCTGAGTTGCTGCACGCGGAGATATACCATTGACCATAAGGTTAAAGGGATACTAAAGTGAAACAATGAATCGGTTTAGATTGATAAATCATACTCTGAAAACACTAATTTCGTTAACCTTACCCTCACAAGCGTATTAATAGAGGAGCCAATCAAGGTCAAAGTATCATCATTCTTAAATTTTGGGCCGAAATCTCCGTGCACAACGCACAGACTTCAAACTGAATCGTATTTTGTCGACATTGGCTCAACGAAATTTACTGAAACTTAATACGTTAGGTCTCCAGCGCCCTGACAGGGAAATTTACTTCATTTTTACCGATTAGGAACTACGTAGGCCCTCGTAAATGCCGTGAAAATCTATGACGTTAAACCCCAGATGTTATTATTACTGCATGCGCATGTCGGACAAGTGAATTGCATTGCAGGAACTACACTATGCGGAACTGCAGCTGAAAAAAAAGAAGTTGAATTGTTCTCTAATCCCGGAGCTCCCTATCTTTTGCTCACAATTGCGCATCTATAACCCAATCCAGCTGCGCTCGCATGCGCTTACCAGTCAGTTGTCCGCCGCGGTGGTGTAGCGGCTACGGTGCTCGGCTGCTGATCCGAAGGTCGCGGGTTCGATCCCGGCTGCGGTGGTCGCATTTCGATTGAGGCGAAAAGTGGGAGGCGCCTGTGCTGTGCGATGTCAGCGCACGTTAAAGAACACCGGATAGTCGAAATTTCAGGAGCCCTTCACTACGGCGTCTCTCATAATCATATCGTTGTTTTGGAACGTAAAATCCTAGATGTTATTATTACCGGTCAGTTAATCTTGGGCGGCGCGATGGGAAATATTTGGATATGCACACACATTACGTGCCGTTGAAACCTTATCCTCGACAGTACCTCGAACCAGCACCCGTACAGCCTACTTTTTGTTTGTCCTCGTGTTTTTTGTGCTTTGTTTCATCCAATAATACCAACTATCACCCAGCAAACTACAATAGGAAACGTCTTTGCGAAAAGTTCTGCCGTGTACGCAATTCGTCCCTGAACAACTAGGTGTGCCGAGTCAGTCGTGAATCGCGTCTCTGTGGTTATTGTGGACCTAGCATGCTGCTCGGAGAAGAACGAAATGGGTTCCTCATGGAAATTGCCCGATGACCTAATTGTTTTCTGACTAATTACGTGATAGAATGTCTTGCTCACATATGAAGCTTTTCCTATAGAGACAAGCTTTAGATATCTATCTGATCTTATTTCTCTCTTTCTTTGTCGTGTTTCATCTCGAGTTTCACCTAGTTTTCTTGCATAATGCAGCCGATTCTTCCTCTTTTCGTGCAAAGACCACCTGGTTTTTGTGCGCGTTTTTTCGTTGCTGGCAATTCGATATTCTGGCGCTTATTTCTGACGGCCTCGTATGGCGTACTACTCTGATGAAAGAAAGGTTACCCGGTACTTTTTTTTCCCGAGTCCTGACTTGCCACATGTATAACTCTTTTTAGAAATTCGTTTTAACTCTCTTTTGGTGTTGATTATACTCTCCTCTGAGAGTTGCGGAATTTGTGGCGCTCCAAAAGTGACTTTACGTGTATCTTTCAAGAGGGTTTTCTACGTGGTAAGTCAGGATATAGCAAAAGAGCAAAAAGAGTATCAAAAAGAGCATAGCAACCGCTTTTGTTTTCCTTTTTTTATCAGGGAGACTAATACGGTCATTGTGGTAGGGCGTGCATCGTCCTGAAAGGAACAGCGTGGCAGACGACGCTTGTGCTAGCGCTGCATTGTGTGCCTGCGCGTACTGTTGCTGGTCTCGCAGATTATCGCCGTTGTAAAGCGCTGGTACTGCGTGCGGTCGACGCTCGCGCGATATTACTAAAAATGCTGGAGGCTGTACGTCCATGTATCGTTTCTCGACGGAAGTTGAACCCATGAGCACTCACACAAAAATGTGGGAAATTTATAGTTGGTGCGAGGGCTGTTTCAATTAGCTTAGAGCTTTGACCTAGGCAGCGTTGAATTTCTTCTCTAAGAAATAAACTGCGATTTATAAACCGTAATTTGATTTTGTAATACCTTAAAATGATCGTAACATGAACTTATTCTAATCAAATGACTTCTTTGTGCTCGTCGAAAGTCGGAGTTTCCGTCGCTGTGTTTCTCTATGAGTTTGGTTTCCGCTCATATGAATATAAGCAATGGTGCTGATAGCTGACCTAGAAAATAAAACGCATTAGTTACAAAAGTGCAAAGGGCATTTCCTATATTCCCGCTTGCTCTTCTCGGCCTTTTGGCTAAGATCAAAGTATAGTTCCGGCTGGCTCAGTTTCGAGGGAAACCGACGGCGAAATGACATTTGATCACGAAGGCAAGAGCGAATATTCAAGTTCTTTTCTTCTGAAAACTGATTCCACAAGTACATCGCGTCTGTCGTCTGTTCACTGAGCTTCCCCAATCTTTGCGGCGCCCAAAAGCCATTTTCTCTTACCGCTTAAATGGATTCCATCGAAAGAGTTTCGAGGGAAAGTTCTTGTGCCACCACATCTTTCTCTTCGAGGGAATCCTTCTTCTGCCGTGCACGGGCTTCGTTCATGTATATCAGAATTGATATATTTTTGTCTGTGGTTTTCTGTTCTCTTCGGCTTTCATTCAGCACAGGGATGTTCTTTTGGAAGAGAAAGAAAGTAAGAAAGAAAGAAAGAAAGAAAGAAAGAAAGAAAGAAAGAAAGAAAGAAGAAAGAAAGAAAGAAAGAAAGAAAGAAAGAAAGAAAGAAACCGAATAGTTTATGCAAAGGCCTTCGCGCGCTCGTACCTATTTATGCAGAAAACCAGGGCCTTAGCGCGTGTCGTTTGCAAGGCGCTTTGCAGATTCTCAGTACGAAGTATCCTGTTTCGACGGTCAGCAATATATCGTGCATCATGTTATGTTCCTTTGCTTGCTTCTAAAGCTCGTTTGTCGCAGGCAGCCTGAACGTGTGCCGCATGTGAAGCAAAGCAAAAAAAAAAAACAACTGCATTCTGAGACACTTTTACAGCGAATCTCTTAGGGTGGGAACACTATAAGCTATGAAAATTTTAAAATAATTTATTTTGGCAGCGGTGTTACGTTCGCTTGAGTGCCTTCTGAACGCGACGAGGTTGAAGTGTTGGTAATGTTGTTGGAAGTGTTGGTCATTGCTAGCCACATTTAGTGCCACAGCTTCCTAGGTGACTAGGCCAAAATATAAACAAATAGGAAGAAAGAGAATAGAAAGAGAAAGAGCCATACGTGAATTCTCGAGAAACCTAACACCGAAAAACAAGCAGACAGTTTTTTCTCGCCGCGAAGGGCAAAAAGGGTCTCTGGAAGAGCATCGGTATAATTTCTAATGTAAATAGTTGCTAAAATCAATGCCCTAGGCTCCTCACGGGGCGTTGGAAGAGACCACCGCTTAAGGTCATTATAAGCGAAATAGATTTCAAGCAGGGGTAAATACGTTTCGCTGATCATGTCCTGTTAAAACGCTTCCTGCAATATCAGCGATGTTGATAGGCATATTTGCCTCCCTCTTCTTTAATAGCAAATCTCAATTCCTTATTACCGAGAGGGAACATCGATCTTGACTGACCTTAGCATTTTCCAATATGTATCTCGTAGAAATTATGCGCATTACGGAGATTCATATCCAGACAAAAAAAAGAAAAAAAACAAGAAAGAATAAAAACGGACCAACACAGGAAACGACGAACGAAACAGGAAATTCGGTAGGTAACCAGGCGTTTAATCAACAAATCGGGGTTCACATATTTACAGTAAACGTGATCACATGGTCATGTGACATCTACAAACCGTCACCAAAAATGAAACGCTTACGTGCATCAACTGCATCTCATAAATAATATTTTTATACCAGACCTTAGCTGTTCTTATTGTTTCCTCGAGATTATAAAGAAAAAAAAAACTCACAGGATCCCCTATGCATTCGCCTAAGACGACTCGAAGGCGAAAGCGATCTTCTTTTTATTCTCAGTGAATGTTACTCATCCTCCCCCGCACACCTCCTAAAGCTTCCTGCAGCTAACTTGGTCTTGCACCGCCTCCGTCGACGACGTCATGTGACGTCATAGTGAAGTCATAATGGCGTCATGAATTTGGTGATCTGTGACGGCATGATGGCGTATCATGGTGACGTCATCAGGTAATCATGATTTTTTGCATTACTCGTGTACACGTCGCCGAAGGCACCTAAGGCTTTTTTCCTTAAAGAGACTGCATGAAAGCGCTTTCTTGTCTTCTTCACCGATTCCTGTGTTCGTCCGTTTTTTGGCTGGGCATATATTCTTCTAATGTAATGCACTAACTTTAATGTAATGCCCAACTACGTGCTATACTAAAATTAATTATACGGCGCGGTTACCTCGATCATTATAGTCGTAATTTTCAAGAGCATTGTGCAGACTTCGATCGCCATCGTTTCACACGTAAGCCTGCATGGAATGGTGCATGTTACGCGCATTCGCGCGGCGGACGCGAAAGAGTGCCCCCTTTTATATCAAATAATCGTGTCGTCTGTACCTACAGCACTGTAAAAATGGCACATAAGTCAGGGTAGACGTCGCGTTCTTCAGAAACTAACAGGGTCCCTATGCTTTCGCCTAAGACGACTGGAAGGCGAAAACCATCTTCTTTTTCTTCTCAGTCGATCTATTGATCCTGCCAAGCCACCCTTCCAAAGCTTTCTGCACCTCAGCTGGTTTTGCACTGTCTCCGTGATCGGCCCACTTTGACGAAGGCGTCAACATGTGACGTCACGTTTGGTGACGCCATAGTGACTTCACGAAACGTCACTGTTTCGGTGATATGTCACCCTACGATGACGTCGCATGGTGACGTTATCGCGTGATCACTCGCGTTGACGCAAACGCTTGCGGCAAATTTTCGCGTTTGAAGAGGCTTCTAATATTTTCGCCTTGATAAGTGGCTCATTGTCGGGCGAGTAGCACGTCCCACATTTATTCAATACTTAAAAAGAACAGGAAGTACTCGGTCTAAAAGTAGAAAAGATTCTGTTATAGCACGAGTTACGAAACTTCGCTTCTCGACATGCTTTTCCGCAAACGCGTTCTTTTTTCGTTTTTTTTTACTCGTTTGCAGTGACAGGCAGAGATTCGACTATAGAAGCTGACAGACTGATGGAAATTAGAAACGAGTGCTGGTACGAACTTACTGATATACTGTTTCCGCGCTGCAAAAATTTCCATACGAAGTTCTCGAAAGCTACGACAGAAGCAGAGAAAGGAGGCAGAGTACAGCTGTCACATCGCATTGTCGTCGAGGTCATATTAGTCGACAGGAAGAAGGAACACCGCGCCATGTGTGCGGAACTTCTTTCTGTGTCAGGGCCGGCTGCGTTTAGTCCGCAGTAGCATTTGCTCCACGTGTGCGATTTGGAGGACGGTAATTAAATCTCTCACTGTTTCGGGTTATTTTGTTATGCCAACGACATGAATTACATTTTTATTCAGTGGTACAATCTGGACGAGGGTGATTGATCGTGAGCGACGCTTTTTCAGCAACCAAAGACAAAAAAAAAACAAGACTAGTTTTTTCCGTGCGTATGTTTCACGAGCCTATGTCTATGTGTATAAAAGCTGAAAGAATATACAAGTCAAGAAGACGATGAACAATGGAGAGAAGTGGCGCACACAATGGCTGGCGCTGTGTGTGCCACTTCTCTCCTTTGTCCGTCGTCTTATTGAATGGTTTATGCTTTCAGCGTTATGTACCAGCTGACCCAGTCTTGGACCCTACTGCAGTCTGTGTGTATGTTCAGCGCAGGCATTGAGAATTCAGCGGGATCTTGTGGTATCACTTGCATCAACTACTGCGCATGGCGTTGCGGGTATGAATTTTGAGGTACCTATTTATTGGACTTGATGTCTGAAGAAATCTGCAGTATCAACATACAGCCCATTAGCCCCCATAAAATGTGAATATTTTACTTTTCAGACAATATAGAAGGTTGGTTTAGAGTCTTATAAATAGGTCCGCATTGGCTTCCTAGACAAAAACCACCTGTATACATAAACATCTGGAATGCTTCATTCGCGAATGTGTACTGTAGACTGGTGGCGAATTGACCAAAACGGCAAATAAAAAATTATGCACCTGTTCCACATACTACTGCACAGACGGACGTATAGCTTTGTTTAGCAGTTCTTTGCCATAAATAGGCCTGAGTTTGGCTCCCCAATTTGCAGGCCGACAGTAGGAAGCATGAATTCCAAAAGGCCTTCAGAAGTTATTTCTTTAAATATTTCACTGTGAATTATAAGTGGCTCCTATAGCACAAGCCCATATACAAGGTGCCACTGTCTGCACCGGCCTTCGTAAAACGCCATCAAAACTGTCCTGGTGTTATTACTTTAGTGTTACGGTCGTCCAAAAGCCAACTGAATTAAGAGTGAGTTTATTCCCATGTGAATGGCTCCAAGATCACCTGGGACCATAAACAACAGTCTTTGTTGTGGGTCAATGGAAATAATTGCTACAAATTTTGACAGGAACTTGGACGTGCATGTAGTGCGAATTGAGAATGCAGATTCAGCTAAAATGGTGTTATTAAGAGAACAACGATAAAATTGTCATTACGTAAAAGCAAAACCGACAAATAACTACATCAAGAAATTGTACACCATTGAAACAGACTCATTATGAACTACAGCTTGCTTAGAAAAATGCGAAAATTTCACAGCCCTTTTTATTGGCTTCGAAAGGTTGTTGCGTGTATTTGTTCTAATCTTGGTTCACCTGCGCCGTTAATATTGTTTTGCGCTGAAGTAGTCTTAGAGTGACATAATTGGGTTCACCCACGTTGAATAATCGACGCGCCAAATCAGTTCTGTAAACAGCTGACCACCAGTAGCAGGTTCCAAACACTTCAGTTCTGCTTTAGCCATGACCGATCTTTTTGGAGACGCAGCAGGCACGGGCCCGGTGTGCCACTCAGTGGCTACGCCAGTGCCACCGTCAGAGTAGGCCTTGCCCGCATGCCATAGTACATGGTATGCTGGCATGCGCCAAAGATTATTCACAGCCTATATCGACCGAGGACTGCGAAAGTAGACATCGAAACCTTTATGCCACTTTGAGTGGAGTAAGAAAGGAGTACCGTTTATTATAATTGGTTATTTTCATGTAGAACACGAGCAGCTACATACGTACTGATTGAATAGGCTCGTCCCCACAGGAATACGACACTCAACGTTGCTTACACTTCGTTTCGATAAAAGTGACGTCTGTGCTTTAACGTGAGTACCGGCGTTAGGTCGGACAGTGAGCTACGTTTGTGGTCAACGTGCTTGGTAAGCACACTGCAAGCACACAGCTATTCAATTTACACAAATACCTCGATCTACCTCACAAGATTGAGCTTAAAGTGCGGCATAAGCAGCTACTCGTTGACTGCTTCGCATGAAATGTATTCCCAGAATCATAGGCGTGCGCAGGGTTCCCGCAGGGCACGCCTATGATTCGTCGCAGCGTCCCCCCCCCCCTCCTCCCAATTATGTCAGTGTATGGCGCTGACATTGCGCCCCTCCCCAAGTATTATGCATGCGACTAAACTAAGAAAGAATTCTATAGCGATGACGGCAGAATAAATAGAATAATGGATACGTGCTATGCTGGTGCAGCGTCTCCTGTTGACCGAACATGGTATAAGTTGTTTGTTCTGAGCACTTAAGCACTTTCGGTGTGTGCGAAGAAATAGAACGGCTCGGCTTCTGTAGCCCCATTACCGGCACATGTAGCAGAAATGTGTGTTTACTTTACCTTGGCACCATATACAAGCACTTGACACTAAAGCCTCTTCTAGTATGCTTGCATCAACCGTCATCTCGCATTGAAACTGACGCACTTGGTGCATGGAGCCCGCTTTGATAATATATAAGTGTATCGAAATAGCTGGCGTGTGCGCGCGGAACGTTCAGATACTTCCCGTGCATTTCGCTTTATTATTGACGCGTCCGAGCACGTTGCACTGAAGGTTTTCGTTGCACGGTTCTTACGCGTCCACATAGAAATGCTATAGAATAGTGCAGGGGAGAACATTTGAAGGCATCGTCGAAGGAATCATTAGCGCAAGCGCCAAACATCTCACGCGTCATTGATGGCCGTCGCGCAGACGCTATCCCCGCTAATTCACGCCGTAGCGATAAATGTGCGCGTCGTTCTGTCCCGCACCTCACTTAATCAGCTAGTAAATTGTAAAATCGTTTCGGATGATCCACGCGATAACAAGAACATGCGCGATGACATCATGGAAGTTCAGCTTATCTTAAAACAAACAAACATTTCGCACATAATTGTGGACGCAATATAGTAACATGAATCGTCTACAGCGCTTCGCAATATTATCAGGGTACATCCATGCGTTGAGTATGCATTTCGCAAGTCAAGTGTATTGACCTGCGAGGCTTCGGAGAAGAAGACGTGCGTTGTTCGTAGAGACACTTTGTGCGTAGAACGCTATAGTGGCATTAAGATTTCCGGGCACAAGTTCGGCTATATTAAACACGGTTTAGAGCGCAGCCCTTAAGCACCAGTTCCTGCGTTGAGCGGCGTCGGCGTCGTCGTAACGGGCAGAGCGAATGAGGACGAAAGAGAGAGAACGCGGAGCGCAGTGGAGGATGAAAGACGGTGATATCGAGGAGAGCGCAAGGAGGAGGGAGCGACAGTGTCGAGACGACAAGTTCCGCTGTAGCCACCCGCGGCGCCCCAATAGTGCGCGCCGTCGTGCGGTCGCTAATGACGTCATCACTAAGGTATGCGGCGAGGGCGTCCACCGGTACTATATATGGAAATAAAGCGCTGCATGAAGGGAGGCCTCTTTGTGGTGGCTGTTGGGGGACGCGCCCACGTGCTGCCTTCTGGGCTCTCCCGGTTACCGAGGAAGTCACGCCTCAACTTATCGCAAAATCAAAACACGCACATAGCTGCGCACAGAATTCGCATTAGGCAGTATCATAATTGTCCGTGAATTATAATTTTAGTGAACTCGAAGCAGCTTTTGGCTTGCACAGTATATTACCATCACGTCAATATTCCTTTTAGTTTAGGTGGTCGCTTGTTACGCAGGAAATGGGAAAAGTCACTTCTGTTGCTATAAAATCGAATAACGGCGCCTGAAGTCCCGCTTTATGCAAAACAAGATTCTGAAGAGAGGGGAGGAGTGGGAAGGGAAGACGAGGTACATTTGTACGTTTTGTTTCGGAACCGTGTGTAAATCTGCGCTAACAGGTAGTTTTGAGTGATGAAAACTAGTGTGTCTTTTATTATCAAGTATGGATATATGGCACTTCGATGTTAAGCGCTCCGTCCAAAATAAAGCTGTAAATCAAGCTACCCGTTAGTGCTTACTTTCACAGAGCGGGCATTTGTGGAACTAGATTTTCCTACAAGCTTGCCGTATCTTACCTTGCTATAACATTGACAGATTGCCTCCCGGTTGATCATGGCGTTGACAGAGTCTCATAATTGGGACTCGTAGGGCAGATGTAACCCTTCTGAAAGCTTGTCGCGTAAGACACCATAACACGACTTTGGACGCAAATAGAGAAGAAAGAATAAGATCGGAATGATACACAGCAGAAAGTTTTGCCTCAACTGCAAACACCACACAAGCTGAGAATACTTGCTTATTGTGCAACATGGAGAAAATGGGGATCATTGAATAGAAGCTGACGAACTACGATATAAATAACGCTTATAAAAACAGGAAACCCTCGATCATCGTCATCTGCACTGCCAGTAAAAGCATAACGAAATACTCGTCACGTCATTCGATGAAATGTGTATGTGAGGACGCTGCTGTAAGTAGGAGGAAGCTCACCGCACGTCTTTGAGAAGAGTATCTGAGATGATGTTGTGACATCCTTGGATGTGTATTTCTTTTATTAACCTTCGCTGTTTTACGTTTTAGTATTGTTTTCTTGTTGTGATGACTTCGCCGACGCCAGAGAGCGTTTTGCTTGTTTCGGTTTCTGTCTCTACATATACACTCAAAGAGGGAGAATACCATAGAAGCGAATATGGGCACTGGTGAGATGCTACCGTACGAGCAGTGAGAATATATGGCGTGAAAAAAGTATATGACGATTTCGATTTGAGGACATTACAAATGAAGTCATGAACTGTGCTAGAAGTGCAAGCCTTAAAGGGATCCGCATGCTATAGCAGACTCCGAGCAGTAACACGTCGATTTAAATATGGGAAATATAGGTTTGAAGGAGAACAGATAAAAAAGCGAATAATGTAGGAGACTCGTGCTCTGTTCTCAGGAGACAACTGCGCTTGCGCTGAGCACCTATAGCTATTATGGAACGATGACTGCCTTTTAATGCCTTTTTTCTAGTTTGCGAAAGGCGGCTTGAGTAATAGTTACTTCACTGTCTTGATTATTCCCTAAAACGTACACCGACGCTCCTTTGCTCCAAGCCTCATTGCGCTGAAGGACATCGAAGTGTAGATGACGGGTGGCGTCAGTATATACCGATGGCCTTTAAGACAGCTGCCAGACATTATGCGTGCTTCAGTTGTGCAAGATGTGACTAGGAAATTGGCTGCAATGATGCGAACACGATGACGACAACACGGTGGCGATCCAATTGTCAGCGACGCCATTACAGTGACGCCTGTAATCGCCAACAACCACCGGTGTTGCTTCAGTATTCGTCCTGCGTCGTGCAGCGCTCGTCCTGTGTCCTTCTCCTCTTGTGTCTCCGCCGCGTTCGAGCTGGATTTCCAAGTATGCTTCCGTACGTACGCGATTAATTAGCACTCAACCGCACTATGGATATCGATCGACTCCCGTCCTTGCGCTCGAAAAATGAAGTACGTGCATGATTTCCTAGCAGACACTATGATGCGATGCGTATTTCCCGTGTTCTTTCGCTTGCGTGGATTCAGGGACCCATCATGTACTGGCGAATGATAATAGAGGCCCTCGTCTTCTACCACTGGGAAGGCCGGCAAACACCACCTAGGCCAAGAACAAGTTCCTCTCAAGGCCATCTAATCTGTCTAGCATCGTAAGCCGTTCGTATGGGTAGCAGTAAAGTAAAAAAAAAAAGCAGTTTCTCTACCTTTACTATAGAAGGTATCGGAAAAGAGCTGTTAGGACCTCACTGTACTTTTCCCACTGCGGGGCTGTGTGCGGTTAATAGTGTTGTCAACCGACTAGGGCAGCTATTTGCTGGCTCCTGACAACGGTGTTTCGTGCAGTAACAAGCTTGAGCTGCCTTAATTGTCACCAATCTTAACGCTAATCTCCTCGATACCTGTCTTGACACCGCAGGTGTGTTTCGCTAATTGTTTCCAGCTGTAAGCACGTGATAATGACATATTATTGGAGGGCTACAGCAATTACAGCGGGGTAATGTATCGCGCTGAAAGCGAACGGATTTCCCCCGGTCTATTTGTCTCGTAAAGAGTCTGCATTGTTGTGCAACGGTGCGGCGAAGAGACGGAGTTAATTGCAGTCACGTTTGCTTCTCACGAGAGTGCCGTGTTGCAACCATTTTGTTTACCCAGGCGTGTGCGTTAGGCTGATAATATTTATCCCAGAGACGGCGGAGCAGGCAATATTTAAGTGCTCGCCTTTTTGACCGCTTGAAAGCAAATGCAAAATTTTAACAATCGATTGAAGGGTGATATTCAGAGCAAAAAAAAAAAAAAAAACACTGTTAAAAGCACAATAATCAACACAAAACTATACTTCGTTAGCAGGGTTACAAAGTTCGCTGCAGCGAAGGCTTGTGCGGCCCAAGGTACACACGTACGCGATAGCACCATGGATAGGAACATATATGTTAACCCGCCACGATGGTCTAGTGGTTATGGTGCTCGACTGCTGACCCGCTGTTTGTGGGATCGAATCACGGCCGCGGCGGCCGCATTTTCGATGGAGGCGAAAATGCTTGAGACCCGTGTACTTAGATTTAGGTGCACGTTAAAGAACACCAGATAGTCAAAATTGCCGCAGCCCTCCACTACGGCTTCTCTCATAATCAGATCATGGTGTTTGGACGTTAAACCACAACAATTATTATATTAATAATTATTATTAGAAACATATATGTTTGGCGCCGAATGTGAATGTAAGATGAATAAAAAAATACACAAGCAGCCGTTGCGATTGCCAGAAGGAACTACAATTGCGTACGCCGGTCTTATGATTACCGTACAAAACCGTTCAGCATGAGCTGAGGACGGTCTTGTAGAGTCTGAGCTCGCTGCTTGACCGGTCACAAAGAGAAATGGTCGACATCGTTGCGCTGAAACATTTGCGACCATCTTGCTTGCGCGACATCAATCTAGATTGGTCAATGCGATTGTGCCCTAATTCTGACGAGGTTTATACTGCCAAGTGCAGTGTGAACAAGCTGCAATCACTAGACTGGACCAAGCAGGAGCAGTCTTTGATTGCTTCGCGAAGAATTAATTTGTGAAAGATTTTATTTCGGACTGGTTTAGTGGGACGCATGTACGCTGTTCGCTGTAGTTTCAGTCTGGCAGCGAGTTTTCATTTGTCGACCTAATGAAGATAGCACATTTGATCACTGCACTCAAACATTTGCCTTTATTCGTTAAAGACATTGCGTTATATTACGTACTTATAATCAAATAGAGGTCTTAGAGCCTCATTAAGTATCTAGGGCTATCGCGAAAGCATCGTTTGTATATCAGTTACCTGGGAACCATTGAGCGCAAAAATGAAAGCTATTCGCTTGCATATAGATAACTATCTCCGATGTCTTCCACACATTTTAGGGCGACCCTCCCCCCCTTTGTTTTTGCTGAAGATAGGGAAATTGAGCAGCCGTGGTGCTATATACAGGAATATCTCTACAGCAAAAAATTATAAAAGAAACAGGACCGAATAGACGAAAACAAAACAGGAAGCACTTTCGAAGGATCTCTGAACCGACGTGAATAGGGGTAGCCGTATCCCAACGCTATATTTATATCACCTCGGCAAACCTAGTGCAATGAGCAAAATGATCAGATAAAGAGAGACAAAAAAAAAGCAGGGACGGCGGGAGGGTTAGCTCTACCTTGGTTATCGAGACAAATGGGATACCCTCAAGTAATGGTTTGTTATTGGTCTGAGCGGAGTTACCACTTCGTTATCATCACAATAAGCTAGTAGTGATTAGTAAATGACAAAAGAAAACAATGTAAAAGAACAGAAGTAAGGAGGCGCGAACTATATTAATGGTATACAGACCATAAGTGAATCACCCTCGTCTCCCCGAAAGGCTTAATTGGAGCCGAGTAGAATAATGGCGCAGAGGCCATCGACAAATCTCGCACCCACAGTAGTCGAGTCTGGGCAAATATTGCCTTCTCGGTGGACCCATCTCTGTAGGCAGCGTGGATTGATTGTGTGGGACTCCTGAGCTGCACTGCACAATCTGTTGCCACTAACGGGTCTTCATCAGTCAGTCGCCATCGGGTACCTCAATGAGGGCGTAAAAAGACCACTAGCAGCTGGGGGCACTCAGGATGAGGATAGTTACCTAAGTAGCGTCAAACCTTTGGCTCGTTGGTCATGAGTAATTGAGGGAAAGCAGCTCGTCTTCGGAAGACGAGAACGAAAAAAAACTACATAAAAACGACAAGCGCTCGCGCGGCCGTCGTAATTTTCTTTGTTTATTTTTTTTTGTTGTCCCCGTCCTTACAAGCTGTCCCCCTTTTTTTTCTCGAATTTTTATAGTTACCTCCTCCGTATTAAAGGCATTGATGGAAATTTACTGCTTACGGGCTATAGGTTTTTGGGGTGTTGTTCCTAAGATCTCAAAGCATGAATAAAAGCGAGAAAGAAATGGGTATTAGAAGCAAGCACTGAAACAGCTGAAAAACAAGACGACTTTCCTTTCTTTCGCAACGGATAAACAACAAGGAAGGAAGATCCCCTTTTATTAAAGATAGCGCAGCCAAGAGGAAGCAGATAGACGCTGCTCACGGGTAGGAGTACGAGTACATCATATTAGTTCATATGGTCACCCTCTGCAAAGCTTTCGTTCCTGTTTAGGTAGACGAGGGAGTGCAATTTGTTATGGCACATAAGTCGGAATTGCGTTTGACAAGCAGGCCTGCTGCACAAGCAGACATCAAGGGGGATTAGGGAAAATATCTAATGCAAGAAAGTTCACACAGATCCCACACATTTTGGGGGTCTATTTCATGCGAAGCAGCCAGCAGCCCGCGAGTACCTGCTTATTCCGCAATTTTTCTTCCCTTTTAGCCAAGCCTTACGAGGTAGGTCGACATCTTTGTATAATGTGAGTAGTTGCTTCCATATGGGGGGCTTACCAGACGCGTTGACTACACTGGCATGTAAAGGGTAGCTTGTGGTCCGACGTAACGTCGGCACTCACAGTATAGGAAAGACGCTTAGTCGAAACGATGTCTAAGCAAACTTCGTTGGAGTATTCCTGGGGGGACCAGAAACGCTATAACATACATTGTTGAGTCAGAGGAGTAGATGAGTAATGTATATTACAGGCAGTCCACGCAGGATTTCTTGGGCTATGACAGCGGACAGGCGGAGCAAACGGAGACCCGAACGAAGCTCCAGGGGAGCTCGACGCTGTGGAGGACTTGGGGATCGAAAGCGGCCTCCACCACTCTACAAGACAGCAGCAATGTCGTGGGCTCGACGCCGTTTAATCAGCAGAGCCGCCTGACCAATTCTTCGAAGGAAGAAGACGTTCACAGTAACGACTATATACAAGTGAAGAGGACGAAGAGGATGTGTGCGCATCACCTTTTCAATTGATAGCCTGGCCTCGGTTCTCGGTGCATGCCTCAAGCGTGCCGTAAGGAAACGAACGACTGCGCGTAACATTGGCCGTGTGAAAGTATCCTACGATGCCTACTGCAAGTACAAGGGCTAAGTGCCCACTACGCCATAATTATTCCTTTTGCGAATCCGCGAAGGACCCACTATGCGTCCGTAAGGCAACACGGCAACGTACGGTGCTGTAGATAGATAGATAGATAGATAGATAGATAGATAGATAGATAGATAGATAGATAGATAGATAGATAGATAGATAGATAGATAGATAGATAGATAGATAGATAGATAGATAGATAGATAGATAGATAGATAGATAGATAGATAGATAGATAGATGTGGCCTAAGTGCCTTTGGTCTGCAAAGAAAAATTATTTGGAGTGTCATTGATGCCCGTGTAATGAAGCAATGGTGTAGACACACTACTGGGGGTGAATTTCAAAGCCAGTACATCCCTAGTCATCATTTGAAATAACCCCGCAGCTCAACGTGCCTGTCATTTTGCATGTTTGGGTGTTTGCTCAAACAGTGCCCTGTACTTTGTAAAATACCTGAAAATGCAAACTCCAATCTGAGTAGTCGTCGATAACGCGATTGTAAGGCCCTGTTAACAAGGCGAACCTGATAGGCAGAAGGTAGGAGTAATATAATGAATTAGCATCATTATTATAAGCTCGAAATAATACTGGTGGATAATGACCGATGACTAACTACCATTACGTCTTATAGCTTCACATCGTGAGAGTTTCTCTGTATGGTATAAAGTTGCTCTGACGTTAGCTGAGGCTAAGTACGACAATTGGAACGTGTGATATCAATGTTTTAGGAATAATGCCCATGTATCACCACATCACAGTGCGGTATGTACTAAAGCGAACTTCGTACACGGCAGTTACTTGGTGTGGCCTACGCAGGAAGTGCTCAGCTATACAAATGTATACATCATGTTTTTACATGACCTAAAAGCGTTGTAGCCGCTGTCGCAAATGTATTCATGAGAATTTGTTGGGGGGGGGGGACGGAATCTAACGTGCACCTTCACTCGTGTTGTATAATTTCTGCAAGCACCGTCTATTATTAGGAGTATTTGATTAAAAAAAGCAACAACCCCAGTAGAATCGAATCGCTATAGTTTGTCATATTTCGAACAGCGCTACCATCGCCCATGTTTCATTAGCAATCATTGTAATATGATAAAAATGAAAGCAAACCGCTTATCGTTAAAAAAAGCACCGGCGACCGGAAAAATTGTAGGTGCTAGTACCTTACGTGCTCCAGTATTCATTAGCTCTGTGTAACCAGACGCCAACCTAGAGAGCCTCGCTCAAGAACTTCGGCGAGCTTCTTTCTTTATAGCCAAAGTTTATTACTACGCAGACGCAGGTGTGCATCATCATTTGGGAATATTAATACGTCTATTCGAGCTTAGTGGATGGCTGGAGAGCATGTGAAAGACGCCAGCGACCGCT
Organism: Rhipicephalus sanguineus; assembly: GCF_013339695.2. Classification (NCBI taxonomy): domain Eukaryota; kingdom Metazoa; phylum Arthropoda; class Arachnida; order Ixodida; family Ixodidae; genus Rhipicephalus; species Rhipicephalus sanguineus. Next base: position 108,014,846 of record NC_051178.1, on the reverse strand, counting down.
AACCGCTGCGGTACATTATTACTAAACGTTAGATCGCTGCAGCTTTGCCTTTTCGCCGTGCATTGCTGTAGGTTTCGTACAATGTAGCGCATGCAGCAGCATGTAACAGGAGACGAGCGATCTGTTCAGTGTATCTCATCTAGTTTCGCCTTTCCACGTTGCTCCCGTGGACGGGAGCTCGTCGTACCGAAGATATTTCTCCGCGTCTCTGGAACACCCTGGGGTTGTGCAGGGTCATCAGCAGGATTGCCAGGGGCGTGTTTTGAATCATGATGGCCGGTCGTTTCGGGAGGCGTCGTGGTATCCCATTTTTTGAGCCTCGATTAGGAGCTCTCGCCTATTTATATCCTTTCGCTTACTGATAGAATGTACACAAGATATAGCTCCCTTATTACACATGACATGTGGGGATCGTACAGGCGCTCCATGAGAACATATAAGTAAAATAAAGGTATTCATGGTCGATGCGATGTTATATAATGATAAGAGTGACGAATCTAATATTTCGATAACGCTGTAAGATGAACCTACATAAAACAAGACATAACATAAAAAATGCAAAATTGTGTTCTTTTTTTTCAAGAAATAGCAGTGCTGTATTGGCTGAGCATGGCAATAAGTGCAGTCAGCAGTTGGAGTGACAGAACAGCAGAACCAGCTAAACAGCATTCCACGCGCCATAAAAATTTCGATGATTGAACCAACCGCTTCGCGGGGTGCAGATGAATTGTTAGCGGCACAACGAGTGTCTAAACGCCTGCAGTGCTTTTAGCAAGCGCCCATAGAAAAGAAAGTTATTGGGATAAAGAATTCAGGAGTATTTCCCCTATCGGGTAAATGGGGGCAAGCGATGCCTGGCGGGTGCGTGCCTGACCTACTACATTTCCTTCTTTCTTTCTTTCTTTCTTTCTTTCCTTTCTTCTTTCTTTCTTTCTTTCTTTCTTTCTTTCTTTCTTTCTTTCTTTCTTTCCTTCTTTCTTCTTTCTTTCTTTCTTTCCTTCTTTCTTCTTTCTTCGTCTTTCTTCTTTTCCTTCTTTCCTTCTTTCTTTCTTTCTTTCTTTCTTCCTTTCCTTCTTTCTTTCTTTCTTTCTTTCTTTGCTTCTTTCTTTCTTTCCTTCTTTCCTTCTTTCTTTCTTTCTTTCTTTCCTTCTTTCCTTCGTTCTTTCTTTCTTTCTTTCCTTCTTTCCTTCGTTCTTTCTTTCCTTCTTTCCTTCTTTCTTTCTTTCTTTCCTTCTTTCCTTCTTTCTTTCTTTCCTTCTTTCCTTCTTTCTTTCTTTCTTCCTTCCTTCTTTCTTTCTTTCTTTCTTTCTTTCCTTCTTTCTTTCTTTTCTTCTTTCTTTCTTTCTTTCTTTCTTCTTTCTTCTTTCTTTCTTTCTTTCTTTCCTTCTTTCCTTCTTTCTTTCTTTCTTTCTTTCCTTCTTTCTTTCTTTCTTTCTTTCCTTCTTTCTTTCTTTCTTTCTTTCTTTCCTTCTTTCCTTCTTTCTTTCTTTCTTCTTTCTTCTTTCTTCGTTCTTTCCGTCTTTCTTCTCTTCTTTCTTTCCTTCTTTCTTCTTTCTTTCTTTCCTTCTTTCTTTCTTCTTCTTTCTTTCCTTCTTTCCTTCTTTCTTTCTTTCCTTCTTTCTTTCTTTCTTCTTTCTTTCCTTCTTTCCTTCTTTTCCTTCTTTCTTCTTTCTTTCTTTCTTTCTTTCTTTCCTTCTTTCCTTCTTCTTTCTTTCTTTCTTTCTTTCTTTCTTTCCTTCTTCTTTCTTCTTTCTTTCTTTCTTTCTCTTTCTTATTTCCTTCTTCTTTCTTTCTTTCCTTCTTTCCTTCTTTCTTTCTTTCTTTCTTTCTTTCTTTCTTTCTTTCCTTCTTTCTTTCTTTCTTTCTTTTCTTTCTTCTTCTTTCTTTCTTTCTTTCCTTCTTTCTTTCTTTTTCTTCTTTCCTTCTTTCTTTCTTTCTTTCTTTCCTTCTTTCCTTCTTTCTTTCTTTCCTTCTTTCCTTCTTTCCTTCTTTCTTTCTTTCTTTCTTTCTTTCCTTCTTTCCTTCCTTCTTTCTTTCTTTCTTTCCTTCTTTCTTTCTTTCTTTCCTTCTTTCTTTCTTTCTTTCTTTCTTTCTTTCTTTCTTTCTTACCTTCTGTCTTTTTATTCCCGGCGCAAGCGAGACGGCTCTTATTGGTTGCGGGCGGGGCGTAAGGGCGCGCCTACACAGTCGGCATCGTGCCTAATCGCGCGTTGCGGCGCCGCCACTTAAACCTTTAACTCACAACGAGCTTCGCTTAAAAATAAAACATTCCTGGAAATGAGTGGCGTGAAGTTCCTTGAATTACGTACAGATTGCTAAGTGACTCTGTTTTGGCTGCTGAATATACCGGCTACGCATAGTGCCCTGAAGGTTTTTGCGATTTACGCTTGCGCAAGCACAACAATAACAAAAAAAAGATAAAGCTAGGCGTTGGCCAGTTAGAAAAAGTATGCTCAGACAAATCTGGAACCACTTTTTATACTCAGCGTGTAGCGCAGACAAGGAGACAGGAAACAAATACACTCGAGAGCTGAACACATCTTGCCAGAAGTGTATTTTTAATATTTCAGTCGTCATTACTGTAGGTTTACAACATACAGTAGTGATGTGCAAAGTGAACTCAAGTAAGAGTAATTTAAATACGCGAATAGGGATATGTTGGCAAGCACGAATGATTCTTGTTTGGTAGACTGTCCCGCTTCTACTGTGACGTCAGCATTCACCACCCATTCCCAAAGTACTGGCTGTCTACAGCTGTTAAAGCTGGTAACACGCTCTCATTCAGTTTATTCCTTGTGCATTCGTATGTTATCCTGCATCTCTTTCCTGTATTAAAAAAAATTCTTGCCTGCGATTGTTGCTAAGGAATGTGGAAACCTGACACTCAAAGACACGTCCTCTCAGTTCATTGCACTTTCCGTCTAAATGTTTCTGTTCGCTCTGATTGTTTTTATTTGGGCAATGTTCACTTGGTGGTGGGATCTTGCGCGAGAAAGAAAAAAATAACTTTTTCAGTTGCAACCATGTGCTCCCCGTTTCTGTAACTGCCCGTTTGCATTCTGCATTCAATCTGGTCTCTCTCGGGCAGGAAAAATAATGTTCCCACACAGCGAGGGAGAGTCAGAAGGGATGGGCTCGATGCATTTGTGGCGAAAGACCCATTAACGATGACAGCCCAAGGAGAGAGCTGCGGAATTTCGCAGAGAGGACCGTCGCAATGCGACGTTCGTTGCATTCTTGCAGCAGATTGCATGCTGTCACAAGAAGAATCGATAATGACTAAAGGTTCATTTGGAAACTGACAAGGTCTTTATGCCATTGCTGCTGAACTTAAATGGAGTGTACCAGCTATGCATATCGGCTGGCGTCAGTTCGTAGAGCAATTGCGTTGGCAATAAAGAAAACGAAAACACAAAGTGCTTATTCTATTTGCCTTATATTATATAATTCACTTTCCCATATCAGGTCAGTCAAGAATTAAGCACAGAATGTTAACCCTTTTGTGATCGTATACGCTATGTTATATATTGTCTAGCTTTACGGTGTACCAATTCGTAGCTTCGGTCATCAAATTCAATCCAAATGTTAAGTGGTTTTATGGAAAACCAGAAGCTGGAGAACATTGAGACAGAATTTCAGAAAAAAATGTTGAAGAGCTAAGTACGTAGGGAAGGGCGTTTCAGCTCAACTGACGTGAAACCTGTGGAGGCGCGAAGCGTGCAGTGTGCGCCGCTGTTTCCCACAACAAAATCACTGCTAATTGACAATGAGAGACACAAGAAAGATCAGACACAGAGACCCGCAGCCCGCTTTTAGTTAACGGCAACGCTGCGAATGTTTATTGTTCAACTACGTACAAAAGAAATTTCCTACCGGCACTACTCTGAAGGCCAAGATCCAGTGCATATATATACGGGGGGGGGTGGGGGGGGGCGGTGAACGGTTGTGAAGCGCGAGCAGTCGGTTTGTTCAGTCAAGAAACTCCCTAGCAGACGCTGCCTGCGTCGGCGTTGTCTCTCGCGGGCGAGGGCGCGTTGCAGTTCCTTGCGAGGGGGTAGTTCAGCGTTCATCGCAGAAAGAGCGTTTCCATAGCCAAAGCGCGCCTTTCGCTCTCTCTCGCCACACGGTTCGCCTCAAAAATTATACAGCTTCGCACTAGTGGTGCCAAGCCTGAAGGAAGACCGGAGCTGGGTGGCCTTCCTTGTTTCTGTTTATATGTGTCCTTTTCCTCTCCTCTTCGCTTTCTCGCTGTTTCTCGTACCTGTTTTTGTAGCTTTAGGTACACTGGCCTAGCCGAGCCAGTTTCGCGTGGCTCCTCAAGAGCCGTGCTGCGCATGCACGAGGCTCAGTGATGTCACTCAGCTGGCGCATCGGAGCAACGCCACCTAGACAAACGTTGATCGGAGCCGGCACCTCCCGTGCACTCCGCTGCTGCCGCGCGCGACTCGCTGCCGCCGGTCTGCGCTTTTCAGCGTGATGTAGCCGAGGTAGATGTACTGGCGCCGGCGCACGCGCAGCAATTCGCCTTCGCTGTGCAGTCGCCGTCTGACACTGCGCTGGAGCCGCTTGATAGCGCCTCTGACTGGTGTTTGCCAGTGTCGTTTAGCCATGGAGAAGGAGAGCGCAAATGCTGCTCAACGGCGCAGAAGAGCGGAGAAGCTTAACTCATCGGATCCCGAAGTAGTTGCCTGGCAAAATAAATTACATGTGCCACATATTACGTATACCATGTGTGTGTCATTGAAGCGGCAGTAAGCATGATAATCAAGCTAATCCTAGACGATCAGGAAAGCTAAGAACAATCAGCTGAACCTTTGCTAACGTTACGTTATCCTGGCATAGCCGAGCTAAGCCACTGCAACATTTTTGTATCTTTGTATCTGTTGCTTTCTATTTCTTTCTTTATCTCTGTATTTCGTTCTCTTGCTCGCTCATTTTATATTTATTTCTCTTTCTTCCCTTTCTTTCTCTCTCTTTCTTAGTTTCTCTTTATTTCTCTTTCTGTCTGGCTCTGTTTTTTCTATCTATTTTTAGTGTCTGTTCTGTTTCTTTTTATCTCTTCTCTCTCTCTTTCCATGTGTTTCGCTTTCTTTTATCTTTCTTTTTATCTCTTGCTCTCTCTCATTCGTTCTCTCTTTGTTGTTTCTTTTTATTTGTCTCTTTCTCTTTCGGTCTTCCTCTCTGTTTTTTCTATCTCTTGTTCGTGTCTGTTTCTTTCTTTCTCTCTCTCTTTCTATGCCTTTTTATGTCTATCTCTTTATGTCCTAATTCCCTCTTTTCTCTGTATTTTTCTCTTCTTCTTTATCTTTATCAATTTCTTTCTCTCTCTCCCTCTCTTTCTTTTTCTCTCTAGATATTTTCTTTCTCTTTCTATCACTTTCACGTGTTTTACGTGCTACACTTTGCCGAGCAGTGTTTTCCCTCGCACCTACTGTATTCAGTAGCGTGGCTTGCTCAATTCCTGTGGCGCATATACCGGGTGTCCCAGCTATCTATAGCCCAGGGTTAAAAAAGTCACATTTGCGCTGCAACGGCGAATCAATGAATGCGATAGCAACAAATTGGAATGTAACGCGAAGAACGAAAAGCAGCTCGAAATTTCCAGCGCGTCGCTCAAGTGCAAAGGACGCACGAAAAGAACACACACAGGGCGAGCGCGAACTATCAAGTGTCACATTTGTTACTTATTTCTGTTTGAGCAGCGTGCTCGTTTCGCAAACGCCGCCGCTGCACCGAGCGAAGTGACCTATGTACGCTCTGTAACTTCAGAGCTGACATCGCGGTGAAAGCACAAGACATACACCCCTCCTGCTCCCTCCACGAGGCGCACGCAGGCGACCACGCACCGTAGGGCGAAGTGCACTGAGGCGCGCGCGCGCAACGCTACGTGCGGGGCAATGACCTTTAAAGCGTGCCCCTCGCGCACTTCACGCCATCTCGCTGGTGAGTAAGAAGGTACGCTGAAGTAAAAGGTCTATATAAACAGCGCGCCGTTAGCATGCTGCAAGACGGTACTCCTCGAGGCTTAGCCGTCTAAGGCCGCGCGCTGCGGTGCGAGAGTTCGGCCGTTCGATTCCGCGCCTCGCAAACTATTTCTGAATTATTTTTCTTTGTGGCTTATATATATATATATATATATATATATATATACTGTGCATGACGACGGCAACGGCAAAAACCAGCCGAGACTGTCCATATAATTGCCATCTCAATAAACTGCAATATTAGAGGCCGGCGATTGAAATCGGCTGCAAATTGCTGACAGCCACCTTGCGCACTAGAGACAATTTTTTGTTTTGTAATTATTTATTCGCTAATTAGGATTATATACCTAAATTGTTAAATAATTACTTTAGGCAAGCAATGTGACTTGCAAAGTTCGAGAACGCCTTGAGAAAGCCGCATTGCATTATTGGCGGTAACGAAAGTCTCACGTATACCATTTTTTTCAAGCTGCAAAGAAAGCCCACGAAATACAAAAAGAACCACATGACTAGCGCATTAACGCCCAGCGAACGTGCTGCTCTCAGCCGTTGGTTTGAGCGAACGAAATCTGCTGCGGCTGCCACCCGCCGGCTCCGTTGCAGCGGTAGGCCGATAAGTTAACGGTGGTTTCTTGGCCAGCGCTCGCTACAGCTTGCACCGTCACGTGCGCCATCTAGCTGACACGGGCCAAGAAACCACCGTTTTGTGTCTGTTTCTTTCTATGTCTTTCTCTTTCTGTATATTTATTCTTCGGTCTTTCTATCCTTTTCTCTATTTCTGTGTATTTTTCTCTCTCTCTTTCTTTCTGTGTCTTTCACTCTCTCTCGCTCTTTATCCTTTTCTCTCTTTCTTCTTTTTCTTTCTATTTATCTCTTTCTGTCTCTATATCTCTCTTTACTCGCTCTTCCCTCCTCCTTGGTGTCCTCCTCGCCCTTACTTCTCTTTCCCACCCCCCTGCATCACTGTACTATACAAGGCCTTGCTATGCTCTGCTAGCGTACCTGAATGGCGGAGTGGGCACGACTTTCGTCTTCGGATCGTGAGTACGCGGGTTCGAATCTCGCCTCGCCAAGAATTCATTTCTATCTCTTTCTGTCTATTTCTTTTTCTCTTTCTCATTTTCTTTGACTGTCTTTGTACTCGTTCCCTCTCCCATCACATTTATTGCATCCCACGCAGGACAAATGGGCGCATGTGTTCTGGGAGCGAAGCAGAAGACGACAATGAAGAAGAGAGCGCGTGCCGGTTCATGATGATGATAATTTTCTATATACGGCACACGGACAACCTCGAGCATAACGGCTGTACTGTAAAAAAACTGCCAGCGCGCATGTGCCCCAGAAATTGAGCAAGCTCCGCCACTCACCACTTGTCAACTAAAAACGAAGAAGCCGTCCGCGGGCAAAAAGGTATGTGCCACAGAAATTGGTCAAATCCTGCTACGCCGGAGAAATGTGCGTAAGTGTTTTGGGAGCGAAGCATAAGAGGAAGAAGAGGATGACAGTGAAGAGGAGAGCACGTGCCGGTTCATGATGATAATTCTATATCCACGACACGCCGGAAACCTCGAGCATCACAGCTCTGCTGTAATATCTTTCGTAAGTCTCGAGGAGAACGACGTTCCTACGCGTGCAAATGGGATGCTGTTGTCAACAGCTGTGCACCTTCGTTTGAGTGTGCGAGACAGACAGACAGACATAGAAATTTATTGGGTCCTGAGAAACGCTACTCTTAGAGCAACGCCGCGGGCCGCTCCCACGTGGGGACGGGGAGGCCTATCCTCACTGCCGCATCATGGGCTCTCTGGACAGCCCGTAGTTGTGGTAAAAACTCTGAACTTCGTAAGGCAGAGTCCCAATCCTGTTCTGTGAGCCGACTTAGGCCCCGTAACGAGGAGCACCGCCATAACATATGTTCAACATTACTGATCTCCCCGCAGTCAGGGCAGGTAGACTCGAAAGCCTCTGAAGAGACGATGCTGAGGAAAGGTAGACTAGGATAAGACATAGTCTGTAGCATTCTAAACGTGATGGCCTGATGTCTAGACAACTTGCGGTGCGGAGGAGGAAAAGACCGCCTACTCAACTGGTAGTGTTTAGTGACTTCATTGAACGTAAGTAAAGCGTCCCTAAACACCCCACAGTCAACCTGCGGACCTACGTCCACCAAAGCGCGGAGGGTTAGTGCGCGCGCCCGGGAGTGAGCAGTGTCGTTGAGGTTTGCGAGGGAGTCCAGTCGGGGTTCGAGATGTGCAGGAAACCTGGTAATGGTATGTGGGGAAACTGTCCCATTTTCAAGTATTTTGAATGCTAGATGTGCAAAAGTTAACAGCGAACTGACAGTTTAGAAGAACAAATGGTTTTCATGGACTGTTTTCGGATGTAGGATGTTAGTGTTATCTTTTGATCTTTGCGCAAATTACTGAGTGAAAGGTATATTAGCAATATAGTGTACAAATATCCTACTCATTAATTGCAAAATAATTTAAATCTGTGTAGCGTTCACTACAGGAACGCACGACGTTAAGAGCACAAGCTTGCCATCGCATTGGCGCATTGTTGACTACCTGCGAAAATGTGCAAGGGCTTCTTTGCTTCGCTTAAAGCGAACAAAAGGCCATTTTCGGTTTCCTTCTCAGGAAACATTATTGGCGAGATATGTGTATCAATAGCGGCTCTGTTGCAGCAATGGTTGCGTTATCGGTTTTTGCACGCGAGCGGTAAACAACGTCGTACAGCTATAACATTTAAGGGATTTGTGATTGCTTCATAAAAATCATTTCCTGGAATGCACCTACGCGGCGATTTATCCTGTTGTTTTACCAGCGACTGGAACAAACGTCATGTGTTCGATTCTTGGGAATATCAGGCAGTACTAGCGCTTCTTCGCCGGCACGCTTCCTCGCGAGCATATCCCCTGCTCCCTTCTATACACGCTGTCCTTGTAACTCTTTTATTGTTGAGGAAACGGGCTTCGCTTCTTACACGTGCCCATCTACGAGTTTGCAAAATTGATCGAGCTCGATGTGTACCAGTGAATACGATGATGGAATGGAGTGCAAGAAGCTTTGCTCTACGTGAAACCGGGTGTGCAAGAGCGGAAATTTGATGCCAGCGTACTGTGCAGCAAAGCGGCAGAAAACGCCTGCTTCCTGCGCGACGTGGCGAGCTGAACTCGATAACATCCGGGACTAATTAGTAAGAGCCAGACCTTACGCGAGGAACGAGAAAGGAGACGTAAACAGCTGAAGGCTCGTATCGAGTTTCTTTCCGGCTGTTTGAGAAAGCTTGCGGTTCTACAGATCATGAATGTTTTATGATTACAGAGCAAGGGCAGCGCCTCCTGCGAATTTCCTTGCATCACTGAGCGCCCGGCCTTGTCGGGTACCAACGTTTCTTATTTTATCTTTTAGCATTTTCTTTTCCGGAAGCATTAGAACTTTCGAAACAACAATGTGCTGTCTTCCAAACTCCAAATGACAAGTGCTAATTGCCTAAAGCCATTCAAGCGACTCCGATTGATAGACCCGAAGTCGGTTCCCTCGGCCACGAAAGTCGTCCGTGACAGGCAATGTCAGTGTGTAGTGGTCGAAGACTAACGTTCGCTTAGCACTAATAACTGCGTGTTGTGCTCGTGTGAGTCATGTGAATTGCCGTCGAGCTTTATTTAGAGAATATATCAGCTAACTAGCGCGCCGCTAACGGCCCAGATTTTAAATGCAAATTATGCCTTTGTTTCCTTGAATGAAAGTTGTTTATTAAGTGATTGCTATAATAGGCAATGTTTGCCTCCTCCGGCTAAAGTAAACCTCTGTACTTCAGTTGTTACTTGTGAGTCACCACCCACAATTCACAAAGAATTGGCAGCAGTTGTGAGATGTTGTAAGAAAAGCCTTGCAATATCTTCCGAGTTTAAGAGGCCTGAAAAATCGTCCTTCATAAAATTATTCAAAGAACTTTCCAATACAACACGGGAGCCATGCATGAGAACACACGTTAAGTGGACGGTGCTGGAATAATTTATAATAGCGGGGATCAGGCCCGTAGCCAGGGTGGGGGGAGGGGGGCAGGGGGCCCGGCCTCCCCCCCCCCCCCCCCGAAATTTTGATGACACATGATGTTTTACCGAAAATAAATCATGAAAATAGGCGTTTTTCTGAAATAGTCGAGGATTTAAAAAAGTGCCGCCCCCCCCCAGAGAAAAAAATTCCTGGTTACGAGCCTGGCGGGGATATTTAACGCGTACCAATGGGCCGGCACACTACGACTTGCTCCGATAACGTTGACATCTGGTAGATGGAAGAGGGGAGTGTTCCTCGCTTTTCGTACGGTGGTGCAGTTTTGGTTTCGCCGGCGAAATTGGTCCTATTTCATCCCTCGGTTAAAATTACCAGCAGCCGCCCTTTGTAAATCTCGATGAGGCAATGAACACTACGCAGGAAGGGCTATTATTCTAATACACCTAAAGTGCAAGAGAAATCACATTACGATCCGTAGTTATATAAATACAATAAAAAAAATATTGCAGCTATGCACTAGTGGTGCCAAGCCTGAAGGAAGAGCGGGGCTTGGTGGGCTTTCTTGTTTCTCTGTATTTTTTTTTCTTTCTTCTCCTTCCCTCTGTTTCTCTTTTTCTTGTATCTGTTTCCTGTACCTGCTGGTCTTCATTTGTTTCTTCCTATTTCTCTCTTTCTCGCTGTTTCCATCTTTATTTATCTTTCCTCCCTTTCTTTCTCACTCTGTTTGCCTCTTCCTCTCTTTCTTTGTTTCTGATTATATCTCTCTTTGTTTCTCTTACCGTATTGCTCTTTGTTTTTTCTATCTCTTTCAGGGTCTGTTTATTTGTGTCTCTTTCCATGTCTTTCTCCGGTCTCTATATCTTTCTTTTACTCTCTCTGCTTCTTTCTCTCTGATTTCTTGTTTCTATTTACTTCGCTCTTTCTTTCTCTTTCGTTTTTGCTCTCTCTTTATCTATCGCTTTTTCGTGTCTGTTTCTTCTTTTTACCTCTCTCTTTCTTTCTATCTCTTCCTATCTCTCTCAATCTTTCGCGTGTTTCACGTGCTCCAGTTCGCCGAGCAGAGTTTTTGTTTAACGCTTGCACCTCCTGTACTCGGTAGCGGGACTTGCCCAATTCTTGTGCCGCATACCCACCTGTGGTTTTCTACGGTGCGCACTGACGCGCGCCTTGCAGGACCCAAATAAAGTTTTACAGCGAGAGCTTTTATGAGATCATATCACCGGCTGTTTTTGGCACCGTAGTTGTCCGCCGCCCGTGTCCGTAACCAGTATCGCTCGAAATAAGAAAAAAAAAACGAAATAAGAAAAAAAAATCCAGGATGGAACGAGGTTCGAACCTGGGCCCTCTGCGTGGGAGCCCAGTATTCAACCTCTGAGCCATGCCGGTGCTTGAAACTGCTTTGCAAAAAGGTCCTATACAGGCTTCATGTCGGGAAGGAACCACATTAGCATATGCAATATAGCGTGGTAGAAGAGTAAAACAAGCACCAAGCGTCGCACAACGCGAATTCTGTAACCAGGCGTCACACAATGCGAATTGCGCAACGAGTACGTTGTTGAATGCTTCCAACCCATTACAAAGGGCTCTGCCATAATTCTTCATCGTCATCAGGCACAGCATCAATAAAGTGCGCATAATGCCTTACATGCCTTTAGCAGGTACCAACGCTCTCCGTAGAATGACGAAAAATGGCACAGTGCCCGCTGCCCTACTTCTCAACAATTACAATGATTTATAGCGTAGTGGGTTCCTCGCAAGTGCACTTGTATTGGTTGCCAAGGAAGCTCATAAGTGCATGATCCATTTCCTCGGGGTCTCAGTAAAATTACAATGATTTATAGCGTAGTGGGTTCCTCGCAAGTGCACTTGTATTGGTTGCCAAGGAAGCCCATAAGCGCATGATCCATTTCCTCGGGGTATGAGCAGTTTGAAACTACACAACACGAACTCGCGCTGTTAGCTCACAGGCCCCTTCCCCCACCCCAAGTGCAGGGTAGCCAACCGAGCCAAAGCTTGGTTAACCTCCCTGCCTTTCCTCTTCGTATCTCTCTCTCTCTCTCCTCGGGGTATCAGTAAAGTTCTTCGCCCCCCCCCCCGTCTCTCTCCCACGTCAACGTATGTTATACAGCATTACGGGAGAGGGAAATAGCGGCTGGGCGTCACCCAATGCAAATTACATAACTGGTGGGCCGTTTAAAGCTTCTAACCCGTTACAAAGAGCTGAGCCATAATTCTTCATCGTCATTAGTCGTCGCGTCAACAAAGTTCACATAATGCCTTACAGACGCGTAGCTGGTGCCTCGCTTCTCCGCAGAATGACAAATAATGGCTTGGAAGGTGCTTCCCAACTTCACAAAAATTGTGATTTATGGCGTAGTGGGTACCTTTCTAGTGTACTTGTACTGTAGCCCCAAGAGAGCTTACAACGGGCTCTAGAAACGCCGCTCTTCCAGCTTTCGCTGTGACTGTGCTGCGGTTTCAGCGCAGGCCTGGCGTTTTTTCAACCGACCGACCGACCGACCGACCGACCGACCGACCGACCGACCGACCGACCGACCGACCGACCGACCAAGAGTTCCTTCAGCCAGCTTAAACAGCTCCGATGTTAAAAAAGACGTTCTACTCCCACACAGAAACAAAGCCCTTCCATGGCAGTGGAAATGAAGATGTTCCACTCTTAATTTCCTGACACTAAAAGAAAATACTCTTTCTATCGTCGGCAGCGGTGAAGAGCCATGCGTTGTGTGAGCTCACTTATCTCTCTTCTCAGAGGGGCCCTTAACCAATCTTCAGACTCGGTGAAAAGAAAAGACAGTTTGTCGCTAGCGTTTACTTCTGCAAGATTTTTGGCAATTAATTTTCATTGGAGCCATTAAAGTAGCTTTTTTGAACGTAGTCATTTCAACTTCATTGTATACAAGCATGCACAATTAAGTACAAACTGTTATTTTGCACATAACTGTATTCTAAAAAATGAGACCATTGCAATTCTAAAGTTGTAATGAAGTGTTGTGCTGGTGCATCACGCTTGTGAAGAGGATGTATGAAAATACGTGACCTTCTGTGTCGGGCAGCAACTTAGGTTGTCATTTTAGTGGTTTATTGAAACTGTATGTTGTGTTTAAAATGGTTTATCAAAAAGTTTATGTATGAACAGTGTGAACAAAATGCTTGTACCTCGCTGCTGCGTTTGCCTGTATGGGGGCGAAGGACTACTTCAAGCCATTCTTGAATGGCTTTTCCCTTCGCCTCCGCGGTCACTCGAGTTGTGGTAAATCAATGAAAATCAATCAATCAAGCAGTCAATTTGAACGTTTCAACAACTCACAAGGAAAGTGCAAGGCTAAACTTTGCTTAAATATTCCGTATTCAAGTGCAGGCTCTTATCATGAACCTCTCACAGATCCCGGTGGCGGCTGCTTGATGTCATCGTGATGCATGGATAGCTGCACTGGCCTGTAACGGGTGCGAGGGAAGCAATATTTATGAAGAAGTGCATTTCCTTCTGCTCATGGTAGCTTAGCGCGTAGGGCGTCGCGCTGCTAAGCTGGAGGGCGTGACCTCGTTTCCCCGCTGCGGCGGCCGCATGTCGATGGAGGCGAAATGCAAAAGAACAGCCGTCTGCCTAGATTTAGGTACATGGTAAATACACCTGGTACGACATGGGGTTAAAGAAGTCCATGCCGTAGTGGGGAGTCGCCCACTACCGCATGCGGCTCGGCATGCTTCATAATAGTATCGCGGTTTTGGTACGTAAAAACCTAGCAGTTAATAATAATAATAATAATAATAATAATAATAATAATAATAATAATAATAATAATAATAATAATAATAATAATAATAATAATAATAATAATAATAATAATATATATTATTATTATTATTATTATTATTATTATTATTATTATTATTATTATTACACGCTTGTGTTCTTGTAGCTAAGCGTCATCGGCAGGTAAATTTTTTTTGGTTGGTTGCAACCTTCCAATACTACACCGTATAATATGGGTGTCCGCGATGCGAAACTCTGTACCAGTTTCTATTATTATTTTTTTTTTTTCGCAGCATTAAGGCGCCTGAAGGCACTTGTCGATATACACCACATGGCTTCCTCGTTAGCGTTGCTTCATACCATAATTAATAGAGAATTTGGCACGAAAGCACCAGCAGGTATTTATTCTATTTTTTAGCATACGTTTTTTTGTTGTTGCATGCGTTCGACGCAAATGAATTGCGAAATGATAAAGTTGGGCGAACGGACTTTCCAGATGGTATTAAAAGAGACAAGGCTCGTGAATATTTATGAATGCAGACGGCGAGAGGCTCGTGAACCTCGCTTTGTCGGAGAAAACGTAGCATTCTTATCGCGATAACCAACTTCGACCGACGAGCCGTCTAAAAGCAGCAAGAATGGATCTACACGCAGATTGTACGATTCATATGCTTTGAACCCTTTTAGGTATGTTTCCCAGGAGATCAGGAAGGTTCTTATCAACTGCTGCCACATGCTCTGCAGCGGCCGGAGTAGGTCAAATGCAGTGCCCATTTTGTATTCAGCATTTGATAAGGTACGACTTGTTTTAGTCAGCCGCCACACGGGCACATCACGAGCGCCAGTACGCTTAAAATATTTCTCGTGAATATACTCGGTGTCGTTAGCGTATAATATCTCAATATATGTATGGAAACACGTAGTCGTTAATCGAATGCGAGATCCATAGCTCGCGGGAGCGGCATCAGAGTGCAGAATGCCGGCGAAATATTGACGACTTGGTGGTTTGCAGTAACAGTTGGCCAGAGGAGGCATGGTCGCAGTGGCACCGATTTCATTCCTTGTTCGCGGAGTACGAGGGACGGCACGATATCAACTAAGCCGGTTTGTTTCCTGCATTAGAATATCCGTTGTACGCTAAAATTCGCATGTCTAGCAAAATCGATTGCTTGCTTTTCTTGATTTATTTGACACAAGGCACACGCGAGGTGGTCTAAGTGGCACATTTTTCAGAGAAACTTCACGCCGAGCGGCCGTAAGGGTGTGTATAGCAGCCGCAGTGCTACGTGCAACGCTGCCACGTGAGTGTGAGTCGTGAAATGCTGTGCTAACTTGGTCGAGCAGTCGAGATTATCACGTCAGCACTTGTAATATTTCGTTATATATCGCTGAAGGTGCGCGTACGATGTTTTTTATATAACGGATTGATTATTGTTTTGCTGTGATGTTGCGGTGAAAGGAACGCGAATTGTACACGGAAGCTGACGATAGCATTAACTACACACCGCAAAAAGGAACGGCAATCCTTCATTGAGCGGATCGCCTTGCAAGTAACGGAAGTATAAGAATTCAGAAATAATCCTGCTCGCTTCCCTGTGTTTTCATAACAAGAGTTGAATTGAGGTTGTCACAAATCGCGCACCTTGTATCTGTACATTTCTTTCTGCATATTTGTGCATTATTGAAGTAGTGAATATTGCTGGGTATACAGCCGTCGCATTTCCGTGCATAGAAAACAAGAAACATGGCTAAATATTCAGCAATACGACTATGTTTACTGGCATTTTGTTGCTTGGAGCAAATGTGGAGCCAGCCATACGCTCCGAAACTACACCACAACGAGTCTGCATTGCTGGAATACTGGATAAATTCATACGATGAAGTGGTTTTTCATGCTTGCAATAAGAAGCAAATTAATAGGCAACATCCTCTCCAGGCAGTCCTGCGGAAAGCGTGGACAACATGGTCTGGAGGAAATTACAATTTTTTTGAGCTAATAGAAAAAAATACGGCGCTGAACGTACGAACAGTTGTTTTCTTAAGTCCCCCCCAAGGCGTAGCAGCCTGTGCTCGATATTTCGAGGACGAAAAATATTTCGCATTAATGACTGACTGGTTGTTATTACCAGTCAGTAACGTCATACGGACGCCGAGAGACATGTTTGAAGTTACTAAAACGCATTTGAAATGCGCGCAAAGTCTTTTAGCCAAAAAGCAGAGGTATGGAAAGAAACTGTGTCTCTCTTTATCTGGAGCAACTGTAGTGCACCGGAAGTTCGGAGAGTACGAAAGAGCTGAAGCGACCTCTTTCATATCAGGAATTAGAGGACAAACGATGGTGTTCGCCTGTAGAACTTTTCAAGCGCCTATTGATGCTTCTGGTGTTTCTACCAACTGCGATGTGAGGCAATTCTTAGATCTCTTTAGAGTACTTTACAGTCTAAATGTTACACTGAAATTCAAGCCGTACCAGTATTTGCCTGTAGGATATTCGAGTATGGTAAGCGGTGATGCGGACATCATGATGGAACTGGCTGGGTATGACGATAATTATTCGACGCTTGTTTTATATCCCCGTCCAATAGCATACTCGTTCGAAACGTTTTACGTGAAAAAGGATCGCCATGGAGCTAAGGTGTCTTCTCTGGAACTCCTGTACAGCTCATATTTGGGCATTGTCATTGTGTTTCTTTGTATGGTCTCCGCTGCGCTCGGCTTGACTATTTCGGATTGCATTTATTTGGGCCGTGTGCGAAGAGACGCACTGATGGACTCTGGAATGTGGTTGATTGCTTCTTTCCTTGCAACATCGGCGCCGATTCCTTCGTCCATTTACGGCCGTCGTCCGGGCGTTTTTAAGCTAGGGCGTATGATAATCTTCAGTGTATGGGTGCTTGGAGTTCTGCCGTTCTCTGTGTACTTTCGCAGCGAAATGACGTCACGCGTGACCGTGACGCTTCCGCCTAATCCTTTGGACACAATAGACGAACTCGAAACGGCACTCGATAAGGGAGAAATCCTTCCGTGCCTGTTAGACGGTGGTGCATTTATCAACCCTGTTGTAAGGACAATCTCTTACAGCAAGAGGAGTGTATATAAAAAACTGAAAAACGCCATATCCAATAACGGAAATCATCGCCTTTTTTTTGGTACCGTGAATGGCTGCTTTCAGTGTGCAAGCCACCCAGGTTTCGGGTGCTTTCTTCTAGATTTTGAAGCGCGTGAGCTGAATCTAAAGCTGGACTACGTAGAGTCACGTGAACCGTTAAACACAGTGCCCACAACTACTCCTGTTCGAAAGAACTTTCACCTCGCCTGGGCCTATGATCGACTTTTGCAAAGAATAACTGAAACAGGCCTTCGATTTTTACGCAACTTCAAGTGCGAAAGTAACGCGTCCCTTTCTTTGCAAGAGAAGGACGATCACACTGAACAGAAAACCTTACAAATGTCACAAATATCAAAGTTCTTTCACTTTTACTTGATTTGCCTTGCATTCTCGATCCTTGCATTGTGTATAGAGTTACTGTTGGGCTGTAAGTGTTAATTTTGAGTTGGTCGCAATAAATTTGAAAAGAAAAACCTTCGTGCGTAAAACTTTGCGTAATTCGAGACGTCGAAGAATCGTTCTCGTGCTTCAGAAAAAAACGAACTGGCAATATTTCGTGCTTTTGTTCTTAACTAGTACGCGGGCACACGCGACAGCCTTACTAAAACCTCACACGTTTCGCCATCTAGGTCATAGTGTCACTACCTTTGCCCTCAGAGTCAGCTCTAAACGTACCGTATTTACTCGTATCTAGGCCGCCCTCAATTGTAGGCCGACCCCTGAAATTCGCAAGGCCATAAAATAAAAACTTAATCATGGTACTCGAATCTAAGCGGACCCCCCCCTCCTCGATTTTCGCTCATCGTTTTATTGCGATAGCAATTGTATGGACACTCTCGGGGGATTTTTACCGTCGCGGTGATGCCCCGGATATGTATATATATGTATATACAAATAAAAGCAGGAAATAAAGATGTTGCAGTGGCTTAGCTCGGCTATACCACACTGGCACACGCCAGTCAGAATCGCTATCAAGGGGCTCCACGCAGTGTCAGACGGCGACTGCACAGCGAAGGCGAATAACTGCACGCGCGCCGGCGCCAATACGTCTGCCACGGCTACGACGTCACTCCTGTGGAAAGCGCGGACCGGCGGCGGTGGATTGCGCGGGAGGTGCCGGCTCCGGTACGTGACATCACTGATCCTCGCGCATGCGCAGCACGGCTCTGGAGGACCCACGCGAAACTGGTTCGGCTAGGCCAGTGTAGCTAACGCTACAAAATTATTCCGGAGAAAAAATCCCGAAGCGCACGACCGCGGTTTCGCACCTGGGACCCCTCGCTCCGCAGTATGCCTCATTCGGTTTCCTGGATACTAACGGCAGAACACAAACGTACGTTACGCAGGTAAAGTAATACCATCTCAGCGCACCCTCGCGCGTAAGAGAAGTTTTCTTCCTCTTCTTCTTCGAGCGCCTTGATGATGATAGTAACGCAGGCAAAACTACATATAGCATAGCCAATTGTAGTCAATTCTAAAACTGTCTAGTGTTTCGCCAGAGTTGGGATGTGCGCTTAGGACTTGTACTTTGATATACAGGGTGTGGTTGACGGTGCTCGCGCGAATATCTCTTGAGGGGGAGTTTTCTATGTCTTGTGCTTTCAGCGCAGTTTGCGTTGAAACTATAGACCACACGAAGGTCACTTTGCTCGCTGCAGCGCCCAGGTTTGCGAAAGGAGTGATCTGCTAGCTCGAAGAGCCAAAGTAGGGGTAAGTTGAAGTGACAACCGTAACAGATCGCGCTCATCCTATGTATACCTGAGTTATTTTCACGAGTTCTTCTATGTGTCTCAGCAGCGCTCTGCAAGTGTCGAGCTGTGACAGTGTTTAGTTCGCACTCGCCCTGTGTGTTTTATTTTCCTGCGTCCTATGTGTTTGAGCAGTGCGCAGCAAGTTTCTAGCCACTTGCCGTTCTTCCTGTGCCATTCCAATTCCTTGCTATTGCATCCATTGCTTCGCCCTTGAGGCGAAACTGACTTTTTTCGAAAAAAAAAACATCCGCTTACATTCGAGTAGATACAGTATATAGAGCACAGTTTTCTGAGCCTTCTTATATGTATTTCAAGTTGAAGCTACAGAGACCGCGAAATTCTTCCTCTGTTTATTGTTCTTATAGGTAAGATCATTTGTGTTATGTAAGTCGCTGGTTAAGGAGCCAAACGGACTTAGTTTTACCATAGTGTGTGTGTGTGTGTGTGTGTATGTGTGTGTGTGTGTGTGTGTGTGTGTGTGTGCGTGCGTGCGTGCGTGTGTGTGTATTTTTACACATGCTAGTAACCGACGTTTGCACGACTCGTTTGGTTGCTCGAGAGGTTTATCACCAAGATTTATACCACCATGATTTCCACCAAAGGATGGGCATAGCGACCGACGGAGTCTGTCTACGTGTCATCGGCGCTTCTGGGCTTCACGATACACGCTTCCGATAAGTACGAATGACTTTACAGCCCATCTGTGGCATCGGCGAAACTAAATGAAGCATTTTTTCTTGTGTATGGCGTCCGCACATGAAGCGATGAGCATCTATGCGACGCGCTTCCAGCAAACGCCTCCGTCATCAACCGCCTCCGCGGGTACTCGCCGCTACTTGTTTTTCTCGTATGCGAGAACATAGACTTGTCAATTCGTGCGCCTTACTGAACCAATGTGATGACATATTTTTCCCGCGCACTGCACTCGTTTTTGACCCAGCTGGTATGTAGTCCTAGGTAATGATACAGCGTCAGATCTGTGCGCTGCAAGGCCGCGCTGTACGTTGCGCGAAAAAACATCACAATACTCAATCAATTGTACGCGCGTATTTATCGAATGAGGTTAGAGCCGATATAAAGCCTCTGCACATGTCGCCCTTTGGAAAGAGCGAGAAACGGCTCTTCAACCTGGCACTAACAGCCGGTAAACTATACCCGCTCCTCGCTCCACTTGGTATTTATGTAAAGTTACGTTGTGAATTGTAAAAGAAAGTTAGCGCTGTTGCCATTATCGACGTGCCATTGGTTACCGGCAGCAGTTTGTTTGCGTTTAATTACATGCAAATTTTAGTAGAAGAATAAGATCGCGTCTGTCTCGAGTATAAGACTTACAAAGCTGAAGCCAAACTGTGTATTAGTATGTTGACTAGTGATTCTACAGAGAGGAAAACACGTGTTCATTGTTCTGTTCCGCATTTGGATGTTATCGTTTTACTGGGTCTGCATTCGGTATGGCGCAGCATGTTAGCATATAGACACTATGATGTTAAAGTTCCATCTGTTCATAAGTGTTTCGTGGAAACTGTTGCCAAAGTGCGTAATGTGTATAAGACGACTGAATGTGATGAAGATGTGATATTTTGATTGATGCATTAATGCACACGAAACGGGTGTGATGTGTGATTGTTAGACTATCTTGACCTGTAGTCAAGTAGGCAATAAGGAATAGAAAGTCAGCGTGGCGTAGTCGTAAAGCACTCGGCTCGGGGTCCGAAGGTGGCACGTTGTACTCTTAGTCGCGGGAGTTATTTTTTCCATACGGCCTTTTCTGTGTTTTTTTGTACTTATGCTTTCTACATTGCCTTCTATACAATTATTTATGTGTGACAGCTAGGCACGATGGTCCTGACGATGTAGAGCCCTTTTACGCTCCGTTATTCTCCAGCATCCAGCAGACACCATATGCCGCCATCTTTCAGCACCATAATCAACCATAATGATCGATGGTGGAATCCACCATTCCCATGGTGCATACATTTTCAGTAGAGATATCTCTGGATAAGGTTCACAGACATACGTGATAGCATAGCCTGTGAATTTCAGAATCCAGCCACTTGCGTGCTGTGCTCTCTCGTTGTACACACTCGGTTTCACTTTCTAAACGACTGCTAATGATGGCTTTTGGTAGAACGATATTTAAGTTTGATCCGCGCTGAAACTAGTAACATTACCCTTGTCATCCAGCTGAAGCTGAAAAAAAAAATGCAGGAGAATTTTATTTCCCATACCAGATAAGCTTACCGCAGAATGAGTGGCTGCGACTTACCGAAAAGTGAAAGTATTCATATTGCCGCGTCTATGTACCAATGGTGACGGCAACGAAGCAGCGCGAATGTTCTTAGCCCAGCGCCGGGACGAGAAAGACGTTGCTGTCTTTTAAGCGACAGATAAAGTGTGTTCGTTTGCGGTTCTTTGTGTCCTCGTCGACCCCACATTGTTACACTTGTGGATGCGCTGGGTAAGCTTGATGCTTGGCACTCCTTCGCGGAGCAGATGATCGAGCCCGGAATCGCCAACACGCGTAGAAAGGCCGGTCTACCGATTCAGTCGACGCCTGCTAGCTCTGGCAGTCGAGCTGAATCTCCTGCCAGAAAGTTGCAGCAATCGTCTGCCTCCTTCAACCACCATGGCCACTGCAGCTCTATCGCACGTGACATTGCAGAGTTCAACGATTTCCAAGTCCTTGCATGGTGACGCCTATGAAGACGCCCATGATTGGGTGGACCATTTCGAACGCTTTGTGAAATACAACCAATGGGCCACTTCAGACGATGATCTTTCGCACGTCTACTTCAACCTGAAGAAGAATGCTCATCCGCGGTATGTAAACCCGGAAAGGAGTTTGGTTACGTGGGATGATTTCCGCGCCCAGCTGCTTTACACTTCTACTATTGTCGACAGAAGGGAGAATGCGAGAGAGGTGCTATGTTCACGAAGACATGGCCCGTCTTTTCCGTAGGGCACACCGTGAGATGCCACAAGAAGGGTAGTTACGGTATTTTATGCGAGGAGCAACTGTTTCCCGGGCTCGTGAGAAATCCACTGACGGCAGTAGCTGAATTCACTGAAGAAACTACAGCGATCAAACGGTCGCTGCAGCAAAGATGCCGCCAGAATGCCCACATGATTCCCTCGGTACTGGACACTTCCGTTATGACTGTGAGCAACGCAAGCAAGCCTCGGCGTGAAGTCATTCGGGAGATCCAACGAGAGGAGCTTCGGCAGCTCCGTTTAATTATTCCACCAATGAAGCCGACACCTGGATTAATTTTTGTCACTGATGTTTTCCAGGTAAGGTCTGTCAAACTCTTTTCGCCAGGCTATGGTGATATGCCACGGTATCTTACTTACGCTGGTGCTATCCGACACCCAGCCATCGCGCCTTCGACGCCGCTGACTTCGGCTACTAGAAAACCGCCTAGGCTGCAAACACAGCTAACCTCGCCGCCGCCGACTCTCCCAACCTCGCCGATCTCGCCTACACAAAGAATGCCATATCGAAGGCATGTGGACGCCACCACGTGGTTCATCGGAGAATCCCCGCCGACTACGAGCGTCGGAAAACCGATTTGTGGCGTAGCGCTGACCATCGACCGGTGTGCTTTCCTTGTGGCAAAGCAGGGCACGTCTATCAAGTTTCGCGTTCTCACGACTCTCGATATTCCAGATTTCCTCCCAACCCCGATTACGCTACGCATGACGGCCGACGCACATACAGCGACGCTCCTCTGAACATTCTGCCGGGAAGTCCAACCACTCCCAGATCACTTTCTCCATATCTTGCGCGATACAATTGAACGAATCGTCGATGTTTTGCCGACTTCACTAGGGGCAAGTTTCCCAGCCCACGAAGGCGCAACTAGACGCAGCGACCGCCGGTGGTGGGGTTGTCAATAATATAAATTTAGAACAAACCCTATTACTGACGAAAGACAAACTGAAGACACCAAAGCCGAAGACGGCGATTACAACGACGAATACGACAACTGCCGATGTAATCACAACGTCAGCGGTGACCTCGTCGTTCACACTGCCGTACATCAAGTTACGGCTCTTGTTGACAGTGGCTCCCACTTTTGGATAATAAGCCTCGAGCTAGCCAACAAACCCAAGAAATACGCCATGGTACAGACCCGCGCATACCGGTACGCGCAGCATCTCAAGCGACTATTTATTGTTGGTGTGTTAGGGCCAGTACCTATGTGTCCGGTCTAGTCGCTCCTAGCATGGCCACTACTCATAGAATCACATCTAGAGTGCTCCTATGCCCTAAAGACCAAACCTTTGTGCAGCGCACGGTGTTCTCTAAGTCTGATACACAGTGTAGCCAATTTGTGCAGTGGCAGTTTCTTTTGATTTGTCTTTACTATTTATATCTGACCCCTTGCCAGGAGCTCATCGTATGTACCGCGAGCAACATCGTAAGTGCGTGCTTCCTGAAATTTATTTTGTTGGTGCCTATTGGCAATAAGCAGTTGCTAAACAACTTCGTTGTCGATGTTTATTCAGTGACATTTATTTTTTCTGCCACCGTAGTTACGGAAGGGTGAGTTGTCTTGCTTTTTTTTTTTGTAATGCACATTAAGGAGGACAATGATAGCTGCATATATTAGTGCTGGCGCATGCTAACTTGTGATGTAGCCACGTGTGATAAGGAACAGCTGAGTTGCTTAGTTGCCAAGGATAATGCTTCGCGATATCTGAGAAAGTAAATCTGTTCCCTTTAACCCATTCCCATTGACTCTCAACATCGGAGCTGTTTAAGTTTTTCGTATCCCCGTTTTGCTAGACCAGAAAATTAAACTGCGCCTTGTGCGCGGAACGCAAGAACTCGGCCGGCGCGCTCTCTCTTCATCCTCTTCTTTATCTACGATGGACTATATATAAAGACAGTTTGCTCTTGGTGACGTACATTCGAGAAATGATGATATTTATAGTACATTTTTTTGTGTATTGCCTAGTAATTTGAAGGAAACTAAGGCGTGTGGCCAGCACATACACTGAAGTTGGTATGATGGATGCGCCTTTGGGCGGTGCTGACAGTGATGTCAACCAAGCACCGGAAAGTCTCATGTTTCGTCTATCGCTTATGGGCGCGAAAAAAATTCGAGTACGCCGCCGCGTAAAAGAAAGAAGAAAGAAAACGTAGTGTTTACCATCAAGAGCCTGCACTCGTGAGCGCATAGTTTCCCGCTAGAGTCACTGTCATAAGCACAATATTTAAAGGGACACTAAACAGGAACAATGAATTGGTTTAGATTGATAAAGTGTGCTCGAAAAACTCTCGTGTAGTTTATTTCACCACCATAGGTTTATTATTAGAGGAGAAAGCCAAGTTCAAAGTTTCATTTTTAAATTTCGCGCCGAACTTTGTAATTCATGACGTAAAAGGTTTCAAAGAGCATTTAACGTATTTTGGCGCCACTGGCTCGACGAAAATTCCACAAACTCGTTATGTCAAGTCTCTGGCCCCCTCAGAGGACAATGCACTTCGATTTATCCGATTAGGAACTACGTAGGCCCAAGCAGGCGCCGTCAAAAATATGTGACGTCATGGCAAGTGGTGCGGGAATTCCAAGGTGGCGTCGCCACCTGTATTTTCTTTTTGCGCGTTTTCTCGCTTATTAGGCGTCTTCTCGCAGCAAGCGTGGTGTTTTTGGTATCGTGGAAGACTACTTTACTAATGCGAGAAAAATCGTTTTGCTCTTTTGTGTGCCTTTAAAGCAACGAGAACTATCGTTTTTGCAAAAAAGTGTTCTTTTCTTACATTACTTGAAATAATAAATTTCAAGTCTGTGTGGTGCGTTACACTTATGAGCAATAAGTTTGCTGCTTCGCGATTCCGATGCAATATTATTCAGCAGAAATAAACACATTCAACGTCATCGAACTGTCATGTGAGTACTACCATGGATTTTCTGAGCAGTGAGGGAGTACAAAAGCTTCGCCGCTGCTCTTCGATGGCCGCAGCTGACGCGCAGATGCGCAGTTAGTGGTCATCCGATGGTCGGCCTAGTCCGCTGCTTTCCGTTTTCTTGCAAGCATTTTCTAGGAGCGAAGATCCGCAGGTCCGCACTCTTCCGCGCCGTCGAAGCTTCCTTCTCTTAAGCATCGCCTTAGGTTGCAGTGGCCGGTGTGTAACAGGAAATGTTTACGCCTTGAGCAGTTTGGTTCAAGCCCACCAGAAATTCGATATTCAAGAAATAAGCTATGTGCACAACTGGTTATAATGTTCGTCTTCACATTCACAGCTTTATCGTGGATTGTGAAATGACAACCGTCATTCTAGTGCACTACGGGCTCTTTGTCGAAGGTAGTAGCAGACGGTCTCCCCAGCCGGGAGAGCGTCCCTACACTCACTCGCTCAGTCGTTCCCGCCGCCGAGCGCAGCAGACGCTCTCCCCACCCGCTCCCCACCCTACCGCCTTCATGGAAGGCAGCAGCGAGATCAGACACATAGTCGTTTGCGTCCCATTTCTAAGGAGCTTCGCTCATCGCTTGTATTCCTACACGGAACAACTGCTAGTTTTTTGTAATTCGCTCATGAAGCGACATAGTAGTTATGGTAGGTATTCGCTATACTGCTGTATCTTGCCGCAAGAGCTCTGATACCGGCAAAGGCACCGATTTCTGCGGGTTCCTCGGCGATGACAGGTAGATTCGATTTGCTGATGCGTGCATATTTATTATTTTTGGTGGGCTATCGCATTCTGATGCTTTGTTGCCAGTGTCAGTCTTGTGTATTTCTGTGCGTAAATTTGCAAATATCCCACACTTGTTCGAATGCTTACGCTTATGTCGACTTTTGCTGCAATGTGATTTCATTGCATGAAAACCCACCTGCTTGGTGTCATCAGCTTGACCACAGTATGTTGTAATGCGTAAAAACCTGGGGGTGTTCAGCCGTGCTCGTAGAAAGCAGTGCTGATTCAATTCGAAGCTGTATTCAATGTAGCGGATAATGCTGATGTTTTACGACTGTTTTGTAATGCAAGTAAGTTCTTGTGAACGCTAACTGACGGTGCAAACAGGCGAGGCAGCTTTCCTGTCCATTTTGTCTCTGAAGACGAAGACAAGCTGTTTACGAGCTCCCGATAATGGTTTGAACACGATAATATTATATCTTGCACTGAAAGAGCATTGCTGGTTTGCTGTCAATAAAGAACATTTTGCTGTGTACTCATTGTGAATTGTTTGTACTGGTGCCAGTAGATGCCCCTCGGTTTCCTGTCAACCTAGGGCACACCAGCACAGTGTTCCGAAGATGATGATGATGATGATGATGATGATGCTCCTTGGATGATGGCACCTACCCACTCAGGGGGATCGGCCTAGAGTCGGGCGGGTCATAAAGTCTGAAAATTTTAAGAGTGTTCCGAAGGGCGCTAAGGCATGCTGCTGCGCGTGTAAACGCGCTTGAAGCAAGCGGGCGAAAGAGGGCGAGGCACATGTTACCCTAGGCATATTCCTCCTCTCTCGAAACGTCGGCGCATGTGCACAGAATGCGTAGAAAAGGAAAACACTAAAGCGGTCATCATTAAAGAAAAAAGCAATACAAAGCAGTTTTCGCTTTCGCTTTCTGCTTGCACAGCGCCGTCTCTTGGCTGCCATGGGTAGTTCCATGCGCTACCACTGCTGATTTATCTTACCTTTGTCAAAGCTACAGTTTCCCTTCTCTAAACTGGATTCTTGATTATAGGTGCCAACCCCAAGGGTTTATCGCTAGGTCTAGTGGTATTCTTTTCTTTTTTCAGGTATTTGGAGTCTTTTTATTGCATCTAAGGTTTTTTAAGGCTCCGGAAATGTCACATTACGCTCGCTAATGACAGACGTTACCGAGTAATCAGGTGTATTCAAATAGAAAGGAAGGCGAGCGCGGAACACTCGTTTAAAA
The DNA here is from genome assembly GCF_013339695.2 of Rhipicephalus sanguineus. Taxonomy (NCBI): domain Eukaryota; kingdom Metazoa; phylum Arthropoda; class Arachnida; order Ixodida; family Ixodidae; genus Rhipicephalus; species Rhipicephalus sanguineus. The sequence continues at coordinate 107,988,314 of NC_051178.1, read as the reverse complement.
AGAGTCTTCCACCTACGCCATCATGGCTACGAGCGGCGCTGACTAACACTCCCACGTTTGCATAAACACACCATAAAATGGACGGAGAGACGACCACCGCCGTAGTTGAATTCGAAAGAGCATCGGGCGCGTAATTTGAAGATTGCAAGTTCAGCCCCCGCCGACGAAACGTTGTCATTTCGTCCACTTTTCTTTCTTCAAAAACATACTATAATTACTACAATACACCTAAAATAGTACGATTAACGTCCCCTATACTTTCCTTCGTTTCAATATCTGCTTGTTTTCATTATTCATAGATTCATAGTGGAAGTCTCGTTTCGGCAGATATGCCTTCAGGTAGTATGCGAGGGCTTATTGGTCAGCTGCCGGCTCGTTAAAAGATCACGTGATTCGTGATACCAGCTCGCTAAATAACCATGGTTGATCCCTCTGTCATATCAATCGGTATATCGCGAAAGTGAACCATTTCTTCACGGGAGTATAGTTGACTGCTTATTGTAGATTGATATATGAGAGCTTGCGCTATATCTATTGGTGTTTGGCAGCTATAGCGCCGTTTGACGTGGATGCACCCACGTTGACGCCGAGTGGCATATCTACCGACTAACGCCAAAGATCATCACCGACTAGCACCGACGGACGCCAACAATAATCAAATGTGCGCTCCCTAGTAATATTGTAACCTACGCCTGTGCTCATGCATATACTACACAATGGCTAAGGATCGCAAGAGACAGAGTTCGTAGCTTGAGACGCGAACGCGGCAAGGCTTTCTGCTTCCCGCTGCATCGAAAGCTGAAACTACCAAAGCACTCACTGTCGGCGCTTGTTAGTGTCATGACGTCGCCTCCGAGATCGGTTCCGGCAACGCGTCGTTAGTCAGGCCGTTCCATTCGCACGGGAAGAGCGTAATCAGAGCGAGGGGTGTGACATCCAGGTGAGCGTCACTGAGTGGACGCTGAGCCCAAAGCTTGAGCTAAGGTCGCCATCCCGCGGAATGTTAAAGAATTTACAAAAAGGTCGCACCACGGCCGGGCTAGAAACGCCAAGGCATACGCGACACGCGTCGCGTCTCCCCTCTAGCTTGGCCGTGATTTCTCACGAAGCGAGTGGGGATGCAACAGGGCGTTGCCGGAGCTAATCTAAGAGGCCGCGGTAATGAGGCAGTACCTTGCTTCACTGATCACAAACAGTGACACCGCCCGCGACAAACCAACGTCACTGTGAAAGGTAGGTGTGATGAGATATAAGGCTCGTTCGTGGAGCCGCATGCATGAGCGTCGGTGGCGAAATGGTTCGAGCACTCGGCTCCTATCGTCGCGGACTTAGAGGCCGTGGCCTGGACTTCCAGGTCCTCCGAATCAACAAAACGTTTTCTGAAGTTCCTTCGTCATCTGTATTTTAATGGCCTATATCCGTGACCGAATTACGTGAGTGAAGTCTTGAAGGATACCGGCATAAAATACTTTCGTGTTTAAAAAAAAGTGTTCCACACTCGCCGTGATGGCTACGAGGGGCGCTGCCTAACAGTCCCAGGTTTGCGTGCACATAAATATCCCACAACGTGGATGGGGGACGGCCGCCACCGTAGCTCAACTGGTAAGAGTATCGGGAGCGTAACTCGAAGGCTGCCGGTTTGGTCCCTACCGTCAGCAACTTGTCCTTTCGTCCACTTTACTTTCTTCACATCTATACCATAATTGCTATGGTACGCTTAAAATAGTAGAATAAACGTCCCTTATGCCTTTCATGGCTTCATTATCTGCTGCTTTTCATTATGGCTTTCTGAAATAGAAGTCATTTACAGAAAGAGAGCTAAAGTACCACTGACAATTTGGCGAGTTGGTACGGATTCATTATTTTGGAAACGGCGATACGGAGAGACTAAAAGATTGTTCGTGAGTTTTCAGTATTTCACTGCGAAAGGAACGACAAAAATATCTCGCCAATTTGGAAGCTGATCGAAAGCACAGTCGATGGTTATGAGCTAGCAAAAACGGGCCCCTCTACTTCTACAAATGATGCAACACTAATCACAAAAGTGGAGAATGAGAAACTGAGCGTCACCTCGCAAGCTACAAGCACAAGGAAGGCGCTACAAATTTATAATTCACCCGGACGATCACATCCATGCTCCTAATGAGTGGGCAAAACGAACTTGACAAATCTGTCTCTCCCTCTAGTGACTGGCGCCATCTGGAAGCACTTTATGTGCAAGTACTCTACGAAAATGTAGAGAAAAACATGACTGATCCCTCCGTCATAGGAATCGCCATAACGCGAAAGTGAAATGTGTCCTCACAGAAGTAGTTGAATGTTCATTGTACATTGATATACGACAGCTTGCACAATGTGTATTGATGGTCAACAAGTATAGCACCGCTTCTTGTTTAACGCACCCACATTGATGCCTGGTGGTTCATCTCCATTCCTTCGACTAATGTCCATGATCATGACTAAATCTTTGTGGAAGGTCTATTAGTTAACATACACTTGGACACATCATATGATGAACCTCGCGCAAAGATGGCGTCAGCATGCACATATTAAACACTGGCATTCAGTATGCACTCTTTCAAAGCGTCGTCATTTGAGGAGAGAAACGGCATGGTGTGCGCTCCCTAGTAATAGGTAACTTACACCTGTGCTCATGCGTACACTACCACAGAGCGCTTCAGGAACGCGAGAGGCAGAGTTCGCAGCGGAAGCCATGAATGCGTGAAAGGGTTCTGCTTCCCGCTGGCTCGTCTCTCGCTGCACCAAAGCAGCCACTCGCATGACATTCGGCCGTTGACGTCGTTGCCTTTCTGCGGCGCCTGTGGCAGCCGTTTTATTAGTCGGTGCCAATCCACTCGGAGCATTAGGCGGTAGACAAACACTGTTGGTCCATTTGAAAGCGGCCCTACGCAGGTGAAGATGCTTCGACAGACACGCTGACGCGAAAGGTGAGTCACGTAACTGCGTCGTCACTGAATCTAATCTTTGCGCACGCTGCATTTCACAGACCATAGAGTATCCCGCATTATTGAAGCGAAAGCCTCCGATGCGCATAGACTACCGAAACGCTCCCCGGTGGCGCACGTTATTGTCATACTCGTGGCCTCCGAGATCGGCTCCGGCAACGCACTCTTGCTAGTGTTGCCGTTCCATTCGCACGGGGAGAGAATTATCAGAGAAGGTGGTGTTACCAAGGTGGTGGGTGTGACAGCCAAAAGAGCGTCGCCGATTGGACGCCGAGCTCTGGGTAAGTCGACATAATGTTAGAGTTAACAAAAAAGATCACACCACGGACGGGCTGTTAACTGTTAACAACAATAGTTAACAAGTCCACATATGAATTTTTCTCACAATCTAGGGACCAATCTAGGGTTAAAACGTTGACCTAGGTTGGCATCATGGGTGCCTTCTGAAGAAAAGTAGAGAGAACTCCCGAACAGATAAACGGAAGAGAAAGGAGCGAAAGAAACAAACAAAAATAGAGCGAGAAAACACCATGCTCATTAAATTTATATAATTATGAACACGATAATTAAGGCCATGCTAATTAAGATATTGCTTATATGGATCGTGATCGTAACGCTATGCTAATTAGGACCACGGTAATTAAGACGTCGTTGACAATCTAGGTTGTCCGCAAGCTGCGCTGTTATTCCACCCTTTCACCACTAGTGCAGGGTGCCCACATCTTTTTTTATTCCAAAAGCCAGCAAATAAGGTATTGCTGGCACAATAATGCAGTTGTGGTCAGTAGGATATTTCATGTAAGTAGGAAAACAACACAGTGATTGTAAGGAAAGCAATGCTGAAAAACACTTTCTTACAGCTAACAGAAAAGCGAGGTTAGAAAGACACGCACGTATTCAACTGGACTTTATGCACTTTGATATCAAGATATATTAATCAAGAATGCGTCAGGTGTTACAAGAAACTTCCATTCAGTGCGAAAATCATGTGGCACAACACAGACTGCCGATGTTCTTTGTTGCGATGTCGTATATATTCGTATAGTTGTCTCTGTGCTCAAATTGATACCTGTCTAAATGAGGAGTAAAATGTTTTCGCAAAGATTACCAATGCTCTGATTCAAGGCTTGACTTTTAAATCACGTAACGTTAAGAATGCGCTTTTATTCTTGTGTGGGCTAGTCGCCGCAGTTGCTATTCCTTTCGGCGCCTATGACTTTGCCATCCACAACGTCGAGGGTGGCGGTAAACGACTTCGACAGCCATCGCTACTCGCTTTCCACGCGAAAACGTTTATGACGGGCTCCGGTGATAATTAAGCAACCTCGTTTTTTTTACGGAAGTGATGTCCCTAAAAGCACACAGTAGTTTTCCAGCATCCAGGTGAGAATACTCTGCATTCGTTCGTTGTTTCCATTATTGGTGCATTAGTTTTCATCTGGTTTGCACTTCCGGTCAGATAATTCGTTTTCAGTTTTCACTCCCGCCTTCTTGACCTGACTCCCGCTCCTTCTGTTTTATTCAAGCGGACCAACACCTTCGCTCAAAAGTGACCTTCGAAGTCCTGCACATCGTATGGTCCAGAGTAGACATGTGCGCCGGACCCACAATCACCGGCGGCGGCGCGCCGGTGTTTCCACGTCCGGCGGCGGCGCGTGAACGGCGCGGGGTTCATCGGATCGGCGGCGGCGCGGCGCGGGGGATGGGCGGAGGGGAGAAGCAGTGAATGCGATAAGTACACGCCGTAATGTCACGTGAACGAGGGCTAGCAGCTAACTCTTTTTGCTCCGATCTCACTTAACTCTACAAAACGCAGGTGTATGGCAGTGCGGCCGCTCCCGGGAGCGAAGCGGTTTTCGGTCAGTTTGTCGTATCAGTGGTCCGAGCGCGAAGCAACGAGATCACAGCGCTCACAGCGCGTAGAAGGTATACGAGCCGTTCGCTGGGGGATGTACCCCGAAATAGCGAGCGTGCCAGCGCTCTCGACGGCGCCCTTATAGTCAAGGCTCACAGTTGCTGCTCGAGTTACGCAGTTCCTCTCCCCAGACATCCCTTCCTGTTCCTTCGCCCAGCAAATGACGGGAGGGCCTTTCCTTCTGCTTGAAGAGCAATCGACAGCAGGCCTTGCACGCGGGTTGATGTTATTCCGTGTGACGGAGATGGCCAGCTTGTTTCATCTCTGCTTTAACCATATGTTCCTTGCCAACGCTCGCGAGCTTTTACTCGCGGGTAGAACATAGAATGCGCGGAGCGATGTTATCGATGTAGAGTTTATACGGAACATGACGGCGACAGTGAAAACCTGTCCTGAGTGCCCAGAAAATTGCTTGCGCAATAAAAAATATACAAAACACCGTCGAAGTGGGCTCGCCTTTTTCCTGGAAAGCTGCATCGTCTCCGCTGTAAAGAGTGCGTCCGTTGGAAGAATCGTATAATCCGGCGCCTTTTCCATTTGTATTGTTCTCGCCTTCAATACCCTTCTTACAGGGGACATCTCCTCGTCACTTATTTCTTCATAAAGAATGCGTAGAATGTCAGCACTAAGCGTTGAACCTATCATGATTTCGCGCTTGTCGGCTACAGTCTGTTATCTCTGCATGCGCGGTCGCAAACGGACAAAATGGAGCGAAATCAGTTAATCGCGCACGATAGTTGTGCGAGAGAAACAAGAGCGGGTGGTCGGCTGCATAGCAAAACAGTATGGGAGGCAATTCACAACTGTTTTTTCTCCTATATGGACCAGTCGAGAGTATGTACCCCGATGATGTCACGTGAATCACTGTTCTGGCATCACAAAGTGCACCAAAAGGCAAGAAACGTCAAGAGGGAATAACGCGCTCGTTGTTTTTGTTTTTCGTTGTATTTTGAGAGGCTGTTAGGTGCCCTTTATAAAATCAGGACGTGCAAACACGGACACAGACACCAGAAACGCCGCTAACAACTGAAAAATCACGCGGCGGCGGAACCGAAGGTGGACACAAATATTTATCTGCCCATTCCCACGCAAGAGGCCATACCTATCAATCAAGTGCTAGTAGTGGTCTACGTGAGAGATAGCTGTTCACTCTCTCAACTTTTCTCATATGTCCGTGTTTCCACGTCATGTCTTCTTAACATGAATACCTACCAACTGGCTCAGCTATATTCTAAGGTTGCCATTCTCTTTACTTCTGCATTTATTTATCGATATACTCGAGTAAGAATGAAAGCAAAAAGTGTACTAACACACCGATATATATATATATATATATATATATATATATATATATATATATATATATATATATATATATATATATATATATATATATATTGCCTATCTATTCACAGTGTACTATAGGTCCAAGACTCCAAGAATATGCTGTCCAGCGAGTTGGGTCGCCGCCCTTTAAGGCTGGAGGACGTGGCAGCGTTCAGGTCAGGCAATACTCGTGATATTTCTGGAGAAGAAAAAGATGCTACATCTTCTGGGGAGCTATTCTCAATGCGTTCATTCAAAGGAGATGTCCACAGTCCATTTCGGCAGAGCGCATTCAGGGGTGAGCCGTGATGTCACCTCGCTCTTGACCACGTCGCCGCGCCAAACCCGCCAGCACATTCCTAGCGTAAGAGGAGAGTGGACGAAATGCACAGAAACAGGAACTTTTCAAGTCTGAATTTGCATATGAATGTTTCCCAGATGTTTGAGAACGATGCAGGGAATGCGTACCGACCTTACAACTGCGTTAATTAGACGAGCGGCCACATTAAACCTAAATCGGTGGCTAACAATATCAAAACACATGTGCACCGAAAATCGGATCTCTGAGGGCTGCGCTCGTTGCATTGAAGCGCATTCCGTCCCTATCATTTGTGTCGAGAGTGTTTGAAAGCTTCATGATGTCATGATGGCGCTGCTGAACAAGAACCGGAAACAGTGGGCGCGCTTCTCGCCGAGCTCCTCCGGCGAAATGCTGTATTTTATTTCCAGATTCCCCATTCGAATTAAAAGAAAAGACTAACGGCGGCGCGCCGCAATTATTGCGCGGCGGCGGCGGCGGCGGCGGCGGCGTGATTTCTCTTGGGACTTCGGCGGCGGCGCGAGCGGCGCGACCAAAAACAGACGGCGGCGGCGGCGTGGCGCGGCGGCGCACACCTCTAGTCCAGAGCTGGACAGCATCGAAGATACATGTATCATAGATAGTATCATGGATACTCCTTGGTGATCGTGTACGTTCATCGCGATACGCCTTGCAATACGTGTATCAGTATCTGTATTTGCGGTACAAAATTAATGCGCCGTGTATTTTGAGATACAAGATATTGCGATCGCAACACCACCGTGGGAAAGAATAAATATTGGCTGAAATCTTTCCTCAAGCTAATCCTGCGCTTCTATGACACCTCAGTGAAACTAAGGACAGTGACGTTCTCTTATCTTTCCACTACAGTCCTCCAGCGAGAGCTGGGGATGAGGTCTGCGCATCCATATTGACGGAGCAATGTTACCTCGTGGCGCTCGCGCCATCTCGACAAAAACGAACGCGCCAACGTCTACGCCCAACCGACCCTTTGTTGTCCTGATATTTTTTCTTTTAGATGTGAAGCATCTTGTAGCGGAGTTCAATTCGGTCGTGGTGGTGGTGGTGTGCGGCGTGACCACCCTTACTGCGCATGCGCAAACCATCTCCACTTCCGCTCCCCCATTCTCCTCTTCTCTCCTCCTCTCCACTTCCCCTCCCCTTTCCCCTCACCACTCCCCCTCTAAAACGCGGTCTCTACATGCCGAAACACTGCTTCGCATCGCCTCATGGTCCCCTTTAGCGAGAGATGGTGTGATTTTTTTTAGTTGCTAGCGCCATGACACTTGATCTCAGCCAGTGTCAAGTACTTCATTTGTCCAGTGTCACGTACTTCAATGTGTTATGCGTCTATCGCGCACGTTTGGATGCTGCTATAGTGTAGTTATACGGGTTTTTCTTCTGTGGCGCTTTCTTATGATGTTTGAAGAATGGAAAAATGGGGTTGCATTGCGTCTTGTGGTCTTCACACTACAGCGATTTGAAAGACATCGTGGACGTAAGTTTCACTTACATGCGGTGACATTGACTAATATGCAGTTAATGTTCTAACAACTATAGCACCAATGGTACCGGCACTAGAGAGAGAGAAAAAAAAGAGGATGACCTTATTTTTAGGTCTGGCGGTCCCATGCCGCCAATTTCCCACAGGGTGGGCGCCCTCCCAAGCGACTCTGAACTTCTGCCGTTCTGCCGAGCACCAGGCCTGAAGTGCGCTTGTCCCTATTTTAACGGTAGGTACCCGGCGGCAGCAATTCTCTGCCTCCCACAGCAGAGGCGGATGCTCAACTATTTCACTAAGGCTGTGGTGGGTTAAGGTGCGCCCAGGGGTCTTTGCAGAACCTTACGGGGCCACCTTTCGAGATGAGCACCCAGAAACAACCGAGCGCCAGGTCGGTGTACTCCTCTACCCCTTTGGAAAAACCGATGGGTTCCCGGTCGGCACTGGGAATCGAACCCGGTACCTCCCGCATTGGAAGCGGACGCTCAACCACGTAGCCACCGCTGCATGGTTGAGCGCAGCGGTGGCTGAACAGTCGGCAGGGCTCTGATGTACCAAATGACGCTAGGGGCGGTGGTGGTTCTTGTCCCTGTAAAACTTCCTACAGGAACACTGATGTGACTTTGGCTATTTCATCGTTTATGCGACAGACGGCACCGATCGCCTTCTCCCAACTTCCTTGCTCTGCCTACTCACGCATTCTCTGCGTTCGTTCTTCCCGTCTTGACATATCCGCAGCCTGTCGTAGCTTCTAGTGACTGTCTTCCTGGGCTGCATTGCACGGACATGAGGGCGTCTATGTTCGGGTTAGCGGCAAATAAAATGGCGCGGTAGGGTCTGGGTGTCGCTACGTTACAACGTTAAATTTCGAGGTGCCGAAAGATCTCTTTCTCGATTTTATGAACTTCTCGCTTTAACGAAATAATTCTAACGTGGCCCTCACCTCGTTAAACTGAGTTTCAACTGCACTATTTACGTATTCTCATTCCACTTGAGTTTTCCCTTATGTCAAGGGGATGGAAATTAATAGGAGCCACCTCAAAGACGTTAAGAACGGGATACGAGAATCATTGTTATACAAAATGCTCCGTTTTTCTCATGAGAGACCTGAACGAGTCGTTTGGGCCATTTTCCCTAGGCACCTAATTTCACACTGTCCTACCTTAACAGGTAAGTTGACGATATTTTATGCTTACTTCTTAAGAAAATTACTTGAAAAAAAAAACGCCAGGGACGAGGAAGAGACACGGGGCGGGACTGCACCTGTACCACTACTCTTCCTCGTCTCGGATGTTTTGTTTTTTTGTGCAGCTTTCGTGAGACTTCTCCACCAACTGGCGCGCCCAGTTCTTCTACTGCTTACTTTTGTCTTAGATTT
>NC_051178.1:107946402-107978809 GCF_013339695.2 Rhipicephalus sanguineus | reverse complement strand
TTTACACACAGAACAAGTTAGTGATATTGGTCGTAATTTGAAACCACGGTTTTGCTGCCTGCTTTATGTATTGGAATAATTTTGGCGGTCTTCCATACTGCGGGGACAGTGTATGGTTGCAGTGATTTATTAAAGATTACAAATAAATATTTCGCTACCCACTCCGCATACCTTTTAAGGAAGATGTTTGGTAAGTTGTAGGACCCGGGCCCTTTTTGGTATCAATGTTTAATAGTAGGTTGAACACGCCTTGCTCGGTAACTGTCAGGGGTTCTATTGGTGAATGGTCCGAAGATTGCATGAATGGTATGTTTCCGTCATCTACAGTAAAAACGGATTGAAAGTAAACGTTGAATGAGTTGACGAGATCGTTGTTGTCTTCAGAAGAACGCATGGGCTCATCATTTTTCTTTGGGTTTATATATTTCCAAAACTTATTTGGAGCGCTTATCAAAAATGTGAGAAGTACCTTTGCAAAGTAATTATTTTTAGCATCTTTTAGTTTACTTCTCATATGGCTAACGGCTACAGTCAGATCATGTTTGGTTAGATTAGTGTTTTTCATGTTCAGTTTTTTTCCTTAATCGTTTTACCTTTCGTTTCGCATGTATTACGTCGCGTGTTATCCAGGGGTTTAGTTGCCTAGTTTTCTTCTTTTTGATCGGTACGTAGCGTTTTATGCATGAGGTCACGATGACTGCAAATCTACTCTAAAGTGTTTCGATGTCAGTGGATAGCTTATGTGAAAGTGCTACGAATGAATCGTATTCGAAAGAAAGACAGTCGATTATGCTTGTGTCATCAGCATGGGTAAAGTCAGGATAATAAAGCAATGTCTGCTGATGAAATTTGGTGTCAGTCACACTTACAGTGCAGTAAATCAAGTCATGATCTGAGATGCCCTCCATAATTTCTACTTTAGTAGTGTCGTGCGAGAAATGATCACTTAAGAAAACTAAATCAAGAATGCTTGATGTTGATGCATGTACTAGGGTGGGCTGGGTCACTATCTGATGTAAATTGAAATTGAGCATTAGATCACATATTAGTTGCGAGCTATCAGACTTCAATTGCATAGATTTCCAATCTATATCTGGCGTATTAAAATCACCAAGAAGGATTATTCTGGCATTTGATACATGACTCTGCATATAATTGCAAAGTGAAGTAATGATGTCACTAGAAGCAGAGGGGCTACGGTATACACAACCCACAGTGATGGCGTGTGAGCCTATCAGCAATTTGCAAAATATTGCTTCTACGCCTTCAACATCTGGAAGAACCTTAAAGGATAACTTTTTATTGATAAAGATAGCCACGCCACCACAACGCGTGGGTCGGCCTTTCCGTATTATTGCGTAGTTTGGGCTACCTATTTCCTGATCATGAATGTCACTTGATAGCCAAGTTTCAGTAATTGCTATAAAATCGGGTTCTAGTTCCAGTTATAAAGATTCAAGCAAGTCAGATTTGTTCAGTAGACTACGCGCGTTTAGATTGATGAAGATTACTTCTTTTTGCGGGGCCGTAGTTTCTGCAGTTCGCCTTGCTGGTTTTTTTTTTGTTTTGCATAGGCGTTTGCATCATGGCTCACGGGAACGGCTTCGTTTTTTTCCTCATCCCAGGAAAAAAGTTCACCATTAATCCGGAGCTTGTCATAACTTAAGGTCACTTTTTCTCCTGCTTCCTTTCTTGATTTACCATAATTCCACAGATTCTTCCTTATGTTACGAATGCGGGCTGAGAAGTCCTCACCTACAGAGTAATTGCTGCCTTTTAACTTATAACAGTTTTGCAATACGGTTATCTTGTCGCGATGATCGGCAAGCCGCAAGATTATCGGTCTACATTTGTTAGATTTAGGCTTTCCTAGTCTATGTATCCTTTCTATGGCAACTGCCTCGGTTTTGAGAATGTTTTTGACGATACTATCGTTCACTATTTTATCCAGAGTGTCACTGTTTTCTTTTTCGCTTTCCGGAACACCATATACTATGAGGCTGTTTCTTCTAGACCAATTCTCAAGATCGTCGATCTGAAGTTCAAGTTTGCGAACTACTTCCTGAAGGGTACATATTTCGGTTACGCAGGTTGCTATTTTGTTGTCTAGGGCGCTAATATTAGCCAGCTTCGACTCAATCGAAGTAAGGCGCTCTTTTTTTATCTCCTTTAAATCATCAGCGATACTTTGTAGCTGCTTGGCAAACTGGGCAATATCAGGGCCGGGGTTAGTTTCTACGTCTCCGGACAATAGTAGCAACCTTTCAGCACAATCCAGAAGCTTATTTACAAGCAAGCAAATGAGCCGCGGGCACGGCAGCATAATCAAAATTGGGTCGTTGGAGCGATAGCATTTTCCGTAACGCCTGCTCACCTGCATGAAGTACAGAAGGGGATTAGCAGACCGCATCGTTGAGTTGCCGCCGTGCCCTTCTATCGTATCATGATACAATTTCAAAGCATCTTTGCCCAGCCCTCATCGTACCCATTTGGAGAAAGTGACCCGAAGACTCCCAGTGAGACATGACGCTCGCGTTGTGGATATTGGGCGATAGATGAAGATCCACAGGAGCTTCGTTTTATGCGCATGGCAAATGGGCGTGTGGAAAGTACAGCCCCTTTTTTACAACTGGCAGTGGGTGAATTTATGCCTGTGTACTCATGGCCTAAACAGAGAACACGAGACAGAAATTGACAAAAGCAATAACTTCCAGTCGGCTCCTGTACAATGACCTCCTGCATGCTGGCGCATTTAGATGAATGCAGCTCAACATAACGTGCCGTAAAAGAACGCTTTACGGAGGTCGAGGAAAGGTCTATTGTTCAACCGTGGCAAACAATTAAAATATATTGTCGAGTGGTTGTGACGGTGAACAAAGCAGTCGCAACCGAGAAAGATGAAACTCTTTATTGGGCGCACTTGCGCGCGGAAAATGAACGACACTCATAGCGCTCAAAGTGCCACGATATCGGCGCAGACAGTTGTGGGGTCGTCGATTGATACGATAAGCGCTAAGGCGCGCCGACATTCCTGCATGTAGCACCGAAGATTCCAGGCTTGTGGCTGGTGGCCGAGTTAGTTCCAAAATAAACTCTAATATTCGCGTGGCGCGCTCAAGCTTATCAGAAAAATCTAAAATGATCGGCAATGTTAGACATTCCCGAGCGGTGCGCGCAACATAGTGGTTACACGTGTAGCGGGTCCGGGTATAATATAATATGTTAATAGTTGTTAGAGTTTCACGCCCCAAAACAACGATGTCATTATGAGAAACGTCGTAGTGGTGGGATCCGGAAATTTCAACCACCTGACCACCTGGTGTTCTTTAACGTGCACCTAACTCAAGGCACACGGGTGTTCTTTTGCATTTCGCCCCCATCGAAATGCGGCCGCCGTGGCCAATGAATCGAACCCGCGCCCTTGAGCTTAGCAGCGCGACACAACTACGTGATAAGCTACCGCGGCAGGTGCAGGTCCGGTTACGTGAACATAGAAAAAGTGCGCGTAGGAATATTATGGCTGCTAAACAAAGACGCATCAGCTCGTCAATTTTATAACTACGGTGGTGCTATCACTTCTTGAAGGTTGTGCTGTAACAGCATATACATAGACAACACAACTTCTGAGCTGTGAGAGTGCCTCGAAGAGCATACGTGGATAGCGATGTGCATTGGGCGAATGCGCTCTACATTTCTTGCCTTGTGTATTTCGGCTTTGTGAGGGTCTGTAATGCGCTTAGCCTTTCCCAAAAGCTATGCACCATCTTGCGCAGTACCATGTTTTATTGACGTCTATATCTAGGTCAGGATCATCAAATAAATTATAGTGTTTCCCATAAATCGAAGCGGTGACGAGTAAAGGGGCAAAATTTCACGCTTACGCATGGCGGTGAGATGCCTCTCCCTTTCCCTTTAACTCGCTACGGAATAGTAAAGCTGAAAATTCTCTCCGAACAGCCCTATAATTGGAACCTATGTGCTTCGGGCCACGCTTTCTTTACATGCGCGACTGATGTCAAAACTAGTCCAATAACGCTGCAATACGAACACGACAGTTATATAGCACAAACATTCCGATGCAGCTAGTCAGTGCTTTAGCAGCAGAACACGGCACACCTACGAACACCATTTGGATGGCATGCGAGGACAATGTTTCGATTTCTTATAGAGCGGTCATATGCTGTTTGCTACCATGACCAGCATTTGAGGGACATATGTACGAAGCGCCATCTCTCGTTGGTGACAGCGGTGGCCTGCCGTAACTGAATGGGAAATAGGCGAAAAAAATAATATCTCTTGAAAAAAGCAAGTTATAAAAAATTCAGAATATCACCCGCCTTGTGGAAATCGGTTACATGCAAAGCAGTCAGTGAGTAGTTTTTATGCTGCATTTTTTCGTATTTGAGGCAAACGTTACGAGGTGGACCGACGTGCTTTTTTAAGTTAGTATTTCTGGGCCCAGCGTGGCTTACCAGGCACGTCGACAACACTGGCGTCTGAAGGGTAACTTATGGTATGACGTAACGTCCGCACTCAGTTTAGAGCATTCACGTCAGTATTATCGAAACGAAGTGCGCTTTGCGGTGCGATGATGGGAATATCATACGTAACTTTCGCTAGCGTATTCCTCCTGGGTCGAAAAACGCTTCAATATGGCTTGGTGAATCATAGCAATACAAATGTAATATTTATTAGACGTCTGTAAATCTGTAAGTGAATCTAAGTGAATCTGCTCACTCGAAGCTCGTTAAATGAAGCATTGCCAATCTGTGTTTGGTAACGCATTGAAGAAATCCTGCCACCGTAAGATCCATAAAAGTCTTATGAGTCAATCCGAAAGGTTATGGGCAGCAGGTTACCCAGAGTCTGTACAGGTGTCGGTTGTCGAGGGTCTGCTTAAAAGATGCCGCTTGGACAGTAGGCCTCAAGACGCGGCCATCCAACAGGCGAAAAGTAGGAGCAGAGTGGCAGTAGTACCTTATCTGCACAAAACGACGCATAATCTAAAGAAAGTAGCTAGTCGTGTGGACATCAAAGTGGTGTTCTCAGCACCGGAAAAACATGACAGGTTATGTAACTTGACGGACCCGTACCGCAGGCCAGCTGTCGGATGCTCCAAGAACCATCGCGACTTCCTTGTGAATTGTGTACAAGAGGTGGTTTACGAGCTCCCGCTGACCTTTGGAAATAAGTATATAGGTCAGACGGGAAGATGCCTTAACGATCGTCTTCGCGAACACAAGTTAGATGTTAAAAACAAGAATAATTACGGCCATTTGTCTCTACATTGTTTGGAATGCGGTTGCGCACCAATGTATGATTCTTGCACGGTACTGGCGAAGCATAAAGATAAAGACGTCCGAGAGATAATCGAAGCCCAAGTTAGCTCTCACAATGGTGACACGTGTGTCATGCACCATCAATTGACCTTTTAGATCGAGAGCGGGCTTTTCTGGTTGGCTAGCGGGTGGACTGGTGGCGCCACTGTGAACGGATAAATAGTTGGGTGTTTTCTGGAAATAAAATTGTTGAAGTTAACGCATTGTGTTGTCGTCTCCCTTACGTCCCTGTTTGTGAGCGCTGAATGTGTTGTCAAGCACTAAACACTGGTACTCGATATTCGCCAACTCAAAGCGTCGTCATTTCAGGAGAGTAACACCAAGGTGTGCTCTCCCCAGTAATAGGGTAACCTACGGCTGTGCTCATGCGTATATCACACATCGCTTCAGGAACGCGACAGGCAGAGTTCGTAGCTTGAGTCGTGAACGCGGGAAGGCGTCTCTCACTGCACCGAAAGCTGAAACGATCGAGGCGCTCTCCGTCGGCGCTCATTAGTGCCACGATGCAGTGCTTCACCGCTCGCAGGTGGCGACACCGCCCCGCCCCTGCCAACTAAGGCCACTGTTGAAGGGAGAAGGTGGGAGAGACAAAGGTGCGTTTGTGAACCGTGTCTCATGTATAAGCCTCATACATGAGTGGCAGTAGCGCACTGGGCATCCGGCTGCTATCGTCGCGTACCGAGAGGTCGTAGGTTCGACTGCCAGGTCATCCAACTCAAGGAAACTTTTGCTTCTAATTTTTCTTTGTCATCTATGTTTCACTGATGGATTTCCGTTGCGGTATACGTGATAGATGCAGCGCTAAAGACAGACACGAAGGGAACACAAGAGTGCACAGGACGAGCGCTGTCTCGCAACTGAAAGATTTATTTCGAAAAAAAAAACACGTCAAAACCAAGAAGTCATGTGCACTCAGTGTTCCTTTCGTCTCCGTCTTTAGCGCTGCATCAATCATGCAGGCATTCCAACTAGCCCAACTTTCCATTCTACTGTCGTTACGGTAGTACGTCAGTGAAGTCTTGGTGGACCCTGGCATAAAACACTTTCGTGTTAACATAAAGAGAAGCAAGGCAGGCCTCCCAGCTGCAGACTTGCTTCAGGTTTGGCACCAGTAATGCGATGCTGCCTTAATCTTATTTATTATGGCTGCTATGAGCAACGGCTTGAGATAACCGCGTCATGTCATTACTAATCTGGCCATTAAAGGTAATGTTGGCTCTGACTTAAATGCTAGAGTGAAAATTACGCCGACATGACACGAACTAAAGACGCTATATAGGAAAGTAGGTGCTTTACATAGCCCTAAATTTTCGCGTTTCAATTTTCACTCTTTTGACTCAACTAGATATATTGTAGTGTCGCCTGTCACCACAGGAATGCGCCAGCGAACTCTACATATATTTCGTTTCGGTAAAAGTGACGTATGTGCTGTAATGTGAGTTACGGCGTTATATCAGGCAATGAGCTCCCCGTGAGACGCCAGTGTAGTCAATGTGCCGGATAAGCCCACGATACCAACATCACTACTCCAATTACACAAGGACGCCGATCCATCTCGTATGGCTTGGCTGAAAGTGTGGTATAAGCAGCTACTCGCAGAGCGCTTCGCATGACAGCGATTTCCACAATGCGTGGGATCTGCCGAATTTTTCTTTAAAGTAAGTGATACACATAGTTTGGAATAGCTCGCTGCCTTTATTGCTATTTCTATGGCAATTCCAAGCGCTGTTGCCGTTAGCAACAAAAGTCACGGGAATGAATTGGTCGAAAGCCCGAAACGATCGCCGTAGGTTAGAGTAGGTCAGAGTATATGGCCGTTTTCAAAACACCACTCACATTATCAAGATTGTTTGAAAGCAAGCTAAATTTTCTTGCGGGTCTTGGTTAAAACATTACTATGCAGTGATCCGCCAGTTCCGCAACGGCTCCGATATCCTTATAGGTGCCACGTGCTTTGCGTATGACATTTCTGTTATCACAGTTTGGCTGGAGAAACCTTCCATCTTCTTGCCAGCCATGGGCGTGTTTCATGAAGTGCGTCTTCGACAGAGTGTTATTCTTTGAGTGATGGGCCACTCTTGGCCGTTACGTTTACATAACTCACAAAAGAAGTTCGAACAGTGAAAGAATATCAGGAAACGTGCACTGGCAAATGGACAACATAGATTAGCATACGGCGCCGTAACAGCTCGAACTATCGACGCACAAGTTGTCCAACCATGCTATCAATCACGTATGTGAGTGATAGCAGTACCGTTTCGTCGGGAAATGCAACGAAACAAAAACGGAACTTTTGAACTGATAATTGTAGTAAAAAAAAGCTGAAGAAAGATGGAAGCTGGATTCTGAAGAGCCAGGTGTTTCGAGCACAACGCTCGTATATCGTTACTCACGGTGTGGCTGATGTTTCTTGGCACGTCAATGCTTTTGCGCACACCAATTGCAGTCTCAGCTTAGGGTACACGGTTGTACCTTGCAGAATCGTTGCCGCCAACACTGTCTGGGTAGTCGAAAATCAGGCAGACGCCGATGCTCCAGCACCGTGGTACTAACTTGTGCAATGGACAGCTCTTCTGATAGGGAACAGAAGCATTGCTAATCGCACAGAATTGAAGACAGTGCCTCTTGAGACTCTTCAGGTTTCTTAGATAACGCATGTAGCGTTCGTGTTTGACTGATGTATGTTGTTGCTGTTTGTAAGTTTAACGCATTCACTTTACGACGTGCGTTTCTGCACTGCAAGGCACATTCGTTATGGTTAATTCGTCTGACTGTGAAATTAGAAAAATAGCTGGCGTGATGCTGTGATTAGTCTATAGTGTCTACATGTAGGTCTGCACATCTCAGTGAATAACCCGAAGGTTTAAGCTTGGCGGTTGCACAATAATTTGTAAGTTTATATTACAAAACGAGATATAGCTGCCTTCATAAAGCGCGGTATTTCTTTTGATACCGGTAAGATTAACTGATAATACCAGACGCTCGTTGGGGCTAGTGCGTACATCAATGAGCTTTTCATTTTTTCGAATTCCTCGTTTTCTTTAAGCAATGTAAGTTACAAAAAATCTTTCACGAGATCAAAGCAGTACAGACGGATTTGTCTGCCACTCAGTGATAGCAGATTGCTTATTACTAGAGACCAGATTTTAGGAAAATGCTATTTTCTTCCTTGCCCTCCTATCGCGCCACTTTGATAAATGAGCACGAATTAGAGGCTAAGAAGGGTTATTGTTTTGTTTTTATAGTGCCTATAAATGCCTATTTTAGGCATTTGTGCCTAAATACCTATAAGTACCTCTAAATGCTTATTTTCAAAATCGACGTCTATGTGAACACTATTTGGCCTCAATTTTCGCTTTCGAGTTCAGCTTGAGACCGTTATTCATGTTAACAGGCAACATTGACTGTTTGGAACTGTATCGGGTTCAACTTAGCCCTCTAGTTTAACCAACTTCCGGAAGAAACCGCTCGCAGCAGAAAAATGGAACGTGCCGGCGAGCATACGCCGCCGCGCTGACATGGCGCGAACGGTTGGCGAATGCGAAACCGCAGGGAGCCTTCAGAGGAGAGCGAAGAACAAAACAGAAAGAAAAAAGGGATGTGCACGTTGCTTTTGTTGAGCTTGTAATTTTCTTTTTGAGGTGTGTACTGCCAGAAGGGAAATTGGCTCTACGGTAGTCGACCCCACAACTAGGAAGAATCGCTCCCTTCTGGTCTCTCAGCGATCTGGCTCTTTGCTCCTGCTCTGCCCTTCTCAGTCATGCCTAAAAGAAAGACACACAGAAATGTGTTGATTCGACAGTGGACACTTGACTCACAATGCCATAGAATAAGCAGAGAGACCATGTACTGCAAACCGTGCGGAACAAAGGACAATTGGACGGCTATGTTCAAATGTTGGCGCCTGTGTACCACCTTAATAAATTATGAGCTGTAATGGTCCTGAAGCAATAACAGCTGTGATGGTTGCGGTTTGCCGCGTGTCGTAGATAGAGAAATTATCCTCATCATGAACCAGAAAGCTGTCAATCGCCTCCCCACGATCCGAAGGCAAGCGCTCTAACCACTTGGTTGTCCAGGCCTGCTAGGAGGGCATAGCATAGCCTTGTATAGCATAGCAGAGCAAAGCGTTGGGGAGTGGAAGTGAGGGTGAGGAAAGATATGAGGTGGGGAGGAGGAAAAGAAGGGGAGAATGAGTACATAGAGGCAGCAAGTGAGAAAAAACGCCAGGCCTGCGCTGAAACCGCAGCACAGTCACAGCGAAAGTTGGAAGAGCGGCGTTGTAAGCCCACTTGGGGCTACAATACAAGTACACTAGAAAGGTACCCACTACGCCATAAATAACAATTTTTGTGAAGTTGGGAAGCACCTACTAAGCCATTATTCGTCATTCTGCGGAGAAGCGAAGCACCAGCTACACGTCTGTAAGGCATTATGTGCACTTTGTTGACGCGACGACTGATGACGATGAAGAATTATGGCTCATCCCTTTGTAATGGGTTGGAAGCTTTAAACCGCCCACCAGTAATGTAATTTGCATTGGGTAACGCCCGCTCGCTATTTCCCTCTCCCGTCATGCCGTATAACATACGTTGATGTGAGAGAGAGACGGGGGGGGGGCGAAGAACTTTACTGAGACCCCGAGGAAATGGATCATGCGCTTATGGGCTTCCTTGGCAACCAATACAAGTGCACTTGCGAGGAACCCACTACGCTATAAATCATTGTAATCGTTGAGAAGTAGGGCAGCAGGCACTGTGCCATTTTTCGTCATTTTACGGAGAGCCGTGGTACCTGCTAAACGCATGTAAGGCATTATGCGCACTTTGTTGGTGCTGTGCCTGATGACGACGACGAATTATGGCAGATCCCTTTGTAATGGGTTGGAAGCATTTCACAACCTACTCGTCGCGCAATTCGCATTGTGTGACGCCTCGTTACAGAATTCGCGCTGTGCGACGCTTGGTGCTTATATTACTCTTCTACTACGCTATATTGCATATGCTAATGTGGTTCCTTCCCGACATGAAGCCTGTATAGGACCTTTTTGCAAAGCAGTTTCAAGCACCGGCATGGCTCACTGCGATCCTGACAGGCGACCTGCACGTGTGCTTTTTCGCGAGAACATTGTTCAATACATAGATGTGCTCAAACAACAAGACTTTATTCCTGACTGGCTGGCCAGGGTTGAACCTCTGGCATACCTTAAGGAATTTTAGAAAGCCAGACCCGTAATTTATTTTTTATTATTTTATTTCATTAATTTTTTCATCTTGACACATTCTTGTAGCAATGTGTATTATTACTGTAAGTGGTGTCTGTTATTGATGTACATGTGACGTTAATAAACCGGAAATAAAGAAAAAAAATCCGGCATGGCTCAGAGGTTGAATACTAGGCTCCCACGCAGAGGGCCCTGGTTCGAACCTCGTTCCATCCTGGAATTTTTTTCTTACTTAGTTTTTTTTTCTTATTTCGAGCGATACTGGTTACGGACACCGGCGGCTGCGGCGGCGGCGGCTGCGGACCACTACGGCGCCAAAACGGCTGGTGAAATGATCTCATAACAGCTTTCGCTGTAAAATTGAAACTAAGGGAACAAACAGAGAAAGAAATAGAAGGCGAGGGAACGACGACGGAGATATAAAGAAAGACTTAGAAAAAGAAAAGAGAGAAAGAGAGAAAGGGAAGAAAGAGAGGAAAAGACAGAGAAAGAAGTAGAAACAGAGACAAAAAAAGATAAAAAAGAGAGCAAGCATAGCCATGTATAGCATACTATAGCAAAGGGTGGGAAAAAGGCAGAGGGGAGGGTAACAGCGTAGCAAAACCAGGTGCCCACCAGCTCCGCTGTCATCCAGTCTTGACCGACTTAGTGCAAGCTGCGCAAACTGTTTTACAGCGAAAGCTGTTATGAGGTCACAACAAGCGCCGTAGTTGTCCGCCGCCGCCGCCGGTGTCCGTAATCACTATCGCCTGAAATAAAAAAAAACGAAATAAAAAAAACATTTCATGGAACGAGGTTCGAACCTGGACCCTCTGCGTTGGAGCCCAGTATTCTACCTCAGAGCCATGCTGTTTTTAAAGACGATAGTCTTTCTTGGGGAATTTAAACGCAGAAATTTTGTTCTGTCTGTTGGTCTGTCTGTCACCCGATTCAGCCACCCGGTCAAAGTTGAACCACTTGCTTACCGCCCACCCAACTTGAACTGGTACGGCTGTTCATACTTGTGAACGTTGTCGATCAAAAAGAAAATATTACGCATATCTGAGGCGCAACATCGCTAGGTAAG
This sequence comes from Rhipicephalus sanguineus, assembly GCF_013339695.2. Lineage (NCBI taxonomy): Eukaryota > Metazoa > Arthropoda > Arachnida > Ixodida > Ixodidae > Rhipicephalus > Rhipicephalus sanguineus. The sequence goes on along the minus strand of NC_051178.1, from coordinate 107,967,180 downwards.
TATTAGGTGGTGTGTTCCTTTAATAGAAAATAGAAAGATACGTAATTCTGAAGACCCTAGTTTCTTAAGCTGCGCTGAAGAAGCGGCTGCGCTGAAAATGCGACGCGCCGACGAAAACCCTCTGCCACCGGAGGAAGGAAAGAACTTCCCCCCTCCGTGCCCTCTGCACAAGCTCGTTTCCCAATATATTGCCAGGTGGCGCCCATATCTCACGCAGCGTAGAGTTACTGCATACGCTACCTTTAGGTAGCAGAGTTGCGCATCTGTCTTTCAAACGCCGCTAGCAACCATGCGTTTCGGAGAAGCTGACGTTGGGGCCAATTTTCGTATTTCTCGATGGCGCCGCTGCAGCGAACTGGATTGACTCTAGTCATTCACATTAAAGTAAATCACCGGTCTTCGACACACCAAAGATGTCGACCGGTGACCCGGTAGGCATGTCGCCTGCAAAAACGGAGTCTTCGCGACATAGCCGTGGTTGCTAGCCAGACCTATGCGCAACTCTGCTACCCAAAGGTAGCATATGCAGTAACTCTAACGCAGCGCTCCTGTATCGTCTTTCGACGACATTTGCAGCGAAGCACGCAGATACGCTGCCAATTTTTCTTTCTTCGTTGCCTATGTACATACATACAGCAGTGACAAGCAAGTATAACCGAACAAAGAACAAAAAGAGTGCTTGAAACTGCTTTGCAAAAAGACCCTATACAGGCTTCATGTCGAGAAGGAACCACATAAGCATATGTAATGTAGCGTGGTAGAAGGGTAAAATAACAACAAAGCGTCCCAGAACGCCAATTCTGTAACTAGGCGTCAACGCAACGAATTGCGCAACGAATGGGTTGTTGAATGCTTTCAATGCATAACAAAGGGCTCTGCCATAATTCTTCATCGTCATCAGCCACAGCACCAACGAAGTGCACATAATGCCTTACAGGTGTTTAGCAGGTACCACGGTTCTCCGCAGAATCACGAAAAGTGCATAGTGGCTGCTTGCCTACTTAAAAAAAATTATCACGATTTGTAGCGTAGTGGGTTCCTCGCAACTCCACTTTTATTCGTTGCCAAGGAAACCCATAAGGCTCCCATGATTCACTTCCTCAAGGTCTCAATCAAGTTAATTCCCCCTCTCTCTCTTCCTCACGTTAGCGTATGTTATAAAGCGTGGCGGGAGAGTGAAATAACGACTGGGCGTCACACAATGCGAATTACGTAAATAGTGGGTACTTTAAAGCTTGTAACCCATAACAAAGGCTCAGTCATAATTCTTCATCGTCATCAGCCGTCGCATCAAGAAACTGCACATAATGCCTTACATATGGTACCTGGCTTCTCCGCAGAATGACAAGCAATGTCGTGATGGGTGCTTCGCAACTTCAAAAAAAATTATGATTTGTGGCGTAGTGGGTACATTGTTAGTGTACTTGTATTAGTAGCCAGGAGAGTTTATAACGGGCTCAAGAAATGCTACTCTTCGAGCTTTTGCTGTGACTGTGCTGCACTTTCCGCGCAGGCCCGGCATTTTTTGGTTTCCCAGTCGTATATAGAGGTCGCGCACGTCTTCCTTTGAAATTCTTTCCACTTATGTAAAAAATTATTGTGCCTATATTAACGATATTGGATACCCTAAAACGTTGCTTCGGCTGCCTATCTTTGGCGCCTAAAACACTCTTTTTAATGCCTAAAAATCTGGCCTCTACTTCTTACTACAATAATGGTGTTCGCTTTTTTAGCGATTCACGCATACGAAGGATCCTCTAAACAGTACACGACTGCAAATCATTCAGAGCATAACACTTTTATTCTCGAGTACTGGTCATGTCTTGGCGATGATGTGGCCTTTGTTGACTGTTCGAACTACCCCAATAGATATCCGTTGCTGGCTGCGCCTTAAAATTCTTAGACAATTTGGTCCCCTCCAACATAGTGGCATTTCGTAATTTGTTTCGGCGAAACTCAGCGGTAAATGTAAAAACCGCAGATTTCCTCATAAACTCACTGGAAGAAGGATCTCTGTGTTCCAAGCTGACACAAATTCCTTCCTTCGCGAATATTCTTATGAACTGGATAATATTGTGCAGAAGTAACACTCCCTGGGAAAGGAGGAACACGCTTTTGATTAGGAAGCAGTATTCCTGTTGCAAATTGTCGAGTCCTCTTGCAAAGTTTATGCGAGAAAAGAAATTGTGCCTCTTTGCCTGGAGCATCTATTCTGGTTCAGAAGTATGACCATCGTGAGAGCGATAGAAGTATTTATTTGACGTCAGCGCTTTCGGGACAAGGAATAACTTTTGCATTAATGTCGAAACCAAGTGCACGGGTGTTAGTCATTGACAGTTGCGTCGACGAAATGATACGCCATGTAATTGTTGCCCTCCACAAGGTAAACACAACCGTGAAATTGAACGTATTCCCTGATTACCCTGCGCTAGTTTTTGGTATGGCTAACGAAAGAAATGACATTTTAGTTGGACTGACACGGATAAAGTATGGCGATCCACTCTTTTCGCATGGCCTTGTCATTGTTTTCATGTACGAAACCTTTTACGTGGGAAAAGTGGATTACCGCAAGACACCGTCCCTCTTCGGGCTATTTCATGCTTCATACGTCAGTACTCTCTGCTCGCTCGGCTCAGCGCTAACTATGCTGCTGGCCTTAAGCATTTTCGACTATCTCCATTTCGCCCGGATGAACACAGATGTTCTAAATGACACTGCGACGTTTCTTGTCACTTCTCTTCTCGCAAACTCTGCCCCAGTACACATTGAGAATTTATGTGACAGGCATCGATTGCGTAAGGTAGGGTGCATGACAATCCTCAGTATTTGGATGTTGGGCATTTTGGAGTTTTCTGTGCACTGTCGTGACATTTACACTTTCACTGAACATGGTCGATACGAGTGAAGAGCTAGAAGACGCACTCGATAAAAAACAATTTGGGCATTGCTTTATCGGAAGTGGTTGCATGTTTATCAGCCTCACTCAGAAAACTTCGAAATGAGGTTTGTTCACTGGACATAAAGCTCAAGAACGCCTATCACGACAACAAGATGTAAACTCGCCTGGAATTACCGTCAAGGAAGTTCTGTCTTCAGTGCGCGAACTTCCCAGGCTTTGCTTGCTTACTTTGTGAAGGGAATTGGCTTCCCAAGGATAGAGAGATTGAATATGTGCAATGACGCGAGTGGCTTAATCTTGGCTTACTTACCACGCCGATTCGAAAGAACTTTCGCCTCACTGGATCCTATGACCAACTTTTGCAGAAGCTTTTCGAGACGGCTTTGCCGCCATTTTGGAATGGCAAATCTTGCGAAGCTGAGATTCCTGCCGATGTGCGTTCTGATCATCCTGACTCGGAAGACCACACGTTGCAAATGTTTGAAATATCACAGTTTTTTCGTGTTTTCTTCTGGTTCTTACTGTTTTCACTCCTCTTGATATTGTTATGTGCCGCTTACCTAGAAGACGAAGAGGAAGAGGACGTGCTCGTTGCTGCTTTCGCCATCTTGGTTGTCACCCCTATCTCTTGTGTCAATACTGTAAATACAGCCTTCTTCTGTCGTCTCCCCGTAACATCTTTGGTGGAGGTGCGGGGTACATCCGAAGCACACCATGGAACTTCGCAGCGGGCGTCTCCTTGGGCAATCCAGCATGTCGACAGGCAGGCCCATTGATCCTGCCCCCGCTATGCCAACTGAACCCAGCCACGTCGTTGTGACCCATCTCCGAGACCCTGGTACCTTCTGCGGAACTGACAACGTGCACGTCGAAAAGTGGCTGGCCTACTACGAGCGCGCCAGCAAGACCAACCGGTGGGATCCCACTTTGATGCTGGCCAACGTCAGTTACTACCTCAGGGGAACGGCCAGTGTGTGGTTCGACACGCACGAGGAGGAGTTGACCAGCGGGGATGTGTGCAAACAAACAATGAAAGACCTTTTAGGAAAGCCTATTGTACGACAACGCGCCGCCCAGAAAGAACTTTCGTGCCGTGCATAAACCTCGACGGAGCCGTACATGGTGTACTCCAAGATGTCCTAGCCTTGTGCCGGCAAGTTGACGACCAAATGCCCGAAACTGACAAAGTCAGCCACGTTCTCAAAGGCATCGCCGATGACGCTTTTCACTTGCTAGTCTACAAGGACTGCTCCACCATCGACGACATCATCAGGGAGGGCCAATGCTTTGAACAAGCGAAGAGTCGTCGAGTCACGCAGCAATTTGTTCGACTCCCTAACACCGCCGCCACGTCGTCGTGCGAAGACGCCCAGCTCCAGCCTTCGCCCAGTACCGAAAACTTCCTGCGCCTTGTGCGGCGAGAGATCGAGCAGGCTTTTTGGAGTTGATAATAGGAACGCCTTCGTTGCGCTTGCGCTTTTTATACGAAATTAAACAACGCTCTTTTTGTCGTTGTGGGTAAACATTAGCACAGCCCCAAAGCAAAATAAGGAAGGAAATATTTTAACAACCTTGATTGGGATAGCACTTTGCCTTACGAGACGTTCGTCTACAACTGGTCACGCCACGACATGGCTGACTTTTGCTCCTTCTGTCTATTGTATGGCCGCCATCTCACTTTACCTTTTGAAGCCCTTCTACTGTGAGATGCGCGAACTCCTGCAGAGTTCGCACGCGAGGCAAGTGCTCGAGCGCAAGCGGCTCGCCAGATCTCACGGGATCGTGTTTTTGCCTCGCATCTGTCTCAAAGGTCCCGCTACGAAAGCCATCACCGAGTGGTCTCTTACTTTCCAGGATCGTTCGTCCTGCTCTGGACTCCTTGCCGCCCCGTTGGCCTGTCAACGAAGTGCCTCTCCTTGCCGCCCCGTTGGCCTGTCAACGAAGTGCCTCTCACGCTATTCCGGGCCTCACAAGGTCTTGCGCCATCTTACTGAGGTCACATATCAGATGGCCCCATCGGAGAGTCCGTCGTCATCGTGTGTACCCTCTACTGATATTGTGCGCGTCTCCTGTATTAAGCCGTACTTCTCCGCACACGATCGTACTCTTCCCTAAGCGCGGATACGGGGCTCCCAGCGGCGGGGGCTATTGTTACAAGCCATGACGAACACGAAGGAATGCTCCATTGTGGCGATGAAGACGACAACTGGAATAGCACTCGCGTTTTTGTTGTTCCGCCATCTTGGCTGAAAGACAGTGCGCTTTGTGCCGTCGGTTCCTCCCTTTCGTCCTTGTTCCCATAGTGCGCCTATTTGCTTTAAGATATCGACAAGAACAGTTCTGAGATTTGAAAAATCATCATATTCCTACCGTAACCGACAATTGCGGGACTCTACTTCGAGTGACGTATTCGCTTGCACTAGTTGCGCTAAATATGCTCTCCGTGTACCTACATTATGAAGAGCTCACGCACGATATCGTCTTTGACAAATACCAGCCCTATGCCTTTCAGAAACGTGCTCTGACGCCTTCTCCGAGGTCGACTCCTAGCTTGGCATTGTTCATGACCAGCGTAGAGGCTCCAATGGCAGGAGGCGTTGCCATATACGCAAAAGACAAAAGGTTATGCATCCGCACACGCTGCCGGCCTTTTGAGACGAGAGTTTCACCGGATGTCCTGGTGTGTGTGCCGTTTGAACAGCGGACGGAATCATGGTGTACACCGTGTAGGTATCTCTGGCTAAATATTTCTATCGTTGTTGCTGACGACTTCGACGTCGGCATCTCCAAAAAGATGAGTGGCTTAGGAAATTTGAGTTAGAGTGGTTTAGTTTTATGTGCCATAGAACCGCGCACACTCCACCACTCACCAGCGGTAGTGCATAGGTTTGACAATGAAAGACGTGTGAATAATTCTTCCCGAACTGATGAGTGTCTACCAAGCGAGCACAAGGCTATGGTCTCTTTTATCGCGTCGCCTAGCATGATGAATACGCTGGTTCTCGTCCGTCCATTATAACGACTCAATGACCCATCGATCATGACAATAACCGAGTTTGTACCGCCAGGTCCTTTACAGCGAACGTGAATGTTTGTAAGAGCCATTCGAATCTGTCGATGGGATTGATTCTCTCAGTAATACTGTACGTCTTGTTAAACAAATTCGATGCCGAGTGAAGTACAGAAATTCAAAGGATGGTTTCGACCTGCTTGTTTGACAATAAACAGCATAAATGTGAAGCGGTGTTTGCGAACATTCCTCAGCAATGTGATTATGAAAGGACAAAGTCTTCTGCTTCGTAACGGCTCTGCAACGATCAGTACTTCAGAAGAATAGGCATTTGAGCAAATTGGAATTGGTTGTACATTTTTGAAATGGCTGGCAATATAGGCAAAATTTTTTGACAAAACGTCGAAAGTAAGAACATAGGCCGACATTGCTCCGTACATCTTTCGCGGAACGTGGTATGGAGAAATCTTTGACGACTCGAATTTTGTCTGCATCAGGTTGCACGCCTTGATAACTGACAAGGTAGCCCAGAACAGTGATTTGTTGGGGGCCAAAACGGCATTTGTAAGAGTTGAGCTGAGGACCTGCTCTGAAAACTTCTAGAGCAGCCCAAAGGCGGCTTTGGAATCTCGGCGAGAATGCGGTGACATCAGTGAGATAACAAAGGCACGTTGACGATTTGTAACCACGTAACAGGGATTCCATCATCCTTTGAAACGTAGCTGGAGCGTTGCATAAACCAAAGGGCAGTACTTAACACTGGAAAAGTCAATCCGTTGTAACAAATGTGATTTTTCATTCTCTAGGTCATTGACAGAAATCTGCTAGTATCCCGACCTGAAGTCCTTAGAGGAGAATTAGGGAGACCCGTGTAGGCAGTCGAGAGCATCGTGAATCCGTTACAATGGGCAGACGTCCTTGCGCGTGACCTCGTTTGGGTGACGGTAGTCTACGCAGAAGGGCCAGATGCCGTCCTTCTTCTTTACTAGCCCGACTGGTGATGCCCATGGACTGCAGGATGGTTCAATGACGTCTTTTGTGGGTATTTTATCAACTTCACGCTGGACGACTTGTCGCTCAGTATGGGACATGCGATAAGGACGTCGTCAAATTGGGCTCGCGTCTCCAATGTTGATCCTGTGAGTAACAACTGACGCCTACCCTAAAGGGCCGTCGTCACAGTCGAAGATATTCCTGCAGGATTCCAAGATACGCCGGATATCGCCTGTCTGCACTGGAACGACGTCAGGCGCGATCACCTTGTCATAATCACCATCGGCTGGGTTATTTGAAGAGGAGAAAGAACCATCAGAAAAAGAAGCGTCTGCAATGAATGTAGAAACAGAATTTTGAACAATATAAGAGATGTTGGTTGGAGTCATGCCATGTGGGATAATTTGCGCACGCGTGCTGAAGCTCGGTGTCGGTAGAGAAGCTTGACTATTCGTAACCGTCAAAATCGTGTGAGGAACTACAAAATTTCTGGCCAATAAGAGGTGAACAATCGGAGTCAACACATAATCGCCGTCGGGAATATGGCGACAAGACCTGAAGTCCACATAGGTAACTGCTTGAGGCGCTTAGCGAACGTACTCTAGAGAACGCAAACGTGGTTGAGGTGGGCTAAAGCGTCATAGTAATGCGGTAGGTCAAGCCGAAGTAATCCGGTTCTACCGTCAATAAGGGCAAAGTGGGTGGATAGAAAGTAAATGCCGAGGATGAGGTCATGGCAGCACTTCTCGAGCACGGCAAGTAGTAGAGCTGTGGAGCGGTCAGCAACATTATTATGTGCAGACCTACATCCCAAGCATGGGAAACGTTCCACCGTCGGTGACCTGAATGAATGGCACATTGGGCGCCTTGGCCTTGGACGTACGAAAGTGGCGGATGACGGTCACTTGGTCGCTAAGAGCAGCAAGCTCTTGACGAATGATGACATGCACTAGTGGTACTACTTGGGATTTAGAATCACAGATACGAGAGCACGTGGAAGCAGGAAAGTAGCTTCGAGTTCACGTCCCATTATCTTCGTCACGCGGTCTGCAGTCAGCGGCGCCTGTGGTGCAGGTACGTCTTCGCACGACCATGTTGGTGCTGTGTTGAGAAGCCGCGCAAATGGATGGGCAATACGTCGGCTTTTGGCGGCCTCCGAACGCTGGCACTCACGCATGATGGCATCTGATGTGTCACATTCATTGCAGAATAAGAGACTGAATGCATCATCTTGCTATGCCTTTTAAGATATGCGCCACTTCCTCAGACTCCTACTTGCCGTCATCCGTGCTGCGGCAAAGGGAAAGCACGTCGGTACGCACAGGTACGATGCCATCGATCTTTGAGCACGAGATGCCACCTCTTTCTTGGCCTTATCTTTCTACCAGTAAACTTGTGGAGCTGGGAAGGCATCTTTTCTTTGCACGCATCTCAGCTACCAATTCCTGCTTGGTGATTACCAAACCACACTTTGGCTAATCCTTTCATGTAGAATAGGATGTTAGCCAACATGAACGTGTCGTCCCAGCGACAATTCTTGCTTGAACGTTCGTACATCGGCAACAAGCCTTCGATGTCGACATTGTCAGTCCAGCAGAGCGTTCCAGGGTCTTTCACCTGAGGAAGGACAACTGTCGTCGTTGCGGTTGTCTCTGCGGCAGCCCAAACCCTCTTCTGCCATCGTGAAAAAGGCCAAGCGTCGGCCTCTGCGGAGCTGCGTTATATCGTGCTGGTACCCCGCACCTCCACCAACATAGAGGGAGTCTTTCAGCAAAGATGGCGGAACAGCAGCAACAGCGCCAGCGCTACTCAAATCGTCGTATTCATCACGTCGATGGAGCATTCCTTCTTGTTTGTCATGGCTTGTAAAAAAATCACATGCCCTTCTCGTGGCAGGCTGCATCAGTGGCTCGGCTTTGATTTGTGCGATATGACCAGGAAGGGCGCTGCCAGAATTTTTATTGCGATAACAATTATATGGACACTCTCGACAGATGTTTGCCGTCGCCGTCATGTCCCGGATATGTATATGTATGTATATATATATGTGTATATATATATATATATATATATATATATATATATATATATATATATATATATATATATATATATATATATATATATATATATATATAATATATAAAGAAAGGCAGAAAGAAAAATAAAGCAGCAGAAAAACATTCGCAAGCACCCGACCGCGGATTCCAACCATCGGCCCCTCGCTACCCAGCCCGCTGCATTAGACAACTCAAGCAAGCGTCAAGCATGCGCCGGCGAAATTACGGTGAGCTATTTATATACACCATTTAGCGCTGGTGGTAAGCAAATGTCGGAGGTGCTTGAGCTTGTTTTCTACCACGCAACGCTCCTAATTTTCTTTCAGTTTGAAAACTGCCCTTGAGACGCGCAACGACAAAGTGGCCATTTTTTGCCCACTCCTGATGTGGAAAGAAAAAAAACAAAGAACACAGGGCACAGTTTACATCAGACGCCCCCGTGTGGAAGGATTCGCAGGGGGTCAGTACACGCGCCGCAGTTTAAAAGGAAACGAAATATCTAAGAGCGTCTGATTCTCCACTGTCGGCACTTCCCGACGCAACGCTCCTAATGTTCTTTCAATTTGAAAACTGCCGTCGAGACACGCACGACAAAGTGGCTCTTTTCTGTACCCACTCGTGATGTAGGAAAGAAAAAAACAGAACACCGGGCATAGCATACCTTGCATCAGACGCCCCCGTGTGACAGGAAACGCAGGGGGTCACTCCACGTGCCACAGTTTAAAAGAAAAAGAAATGTGTAAGAGCACCTGATTCTTCATTGTCGACAGTTGCAGCGCGTTGCTCCGGCACAAACACGTAACAACTGCGAGTGGGAATGGTAGGCACTACAGCCGTCAACATGTTTCAAACACCGTTTCGTTTTCGGGTGCAGATTTTCATCGGATTCGCCGCGTGGGCCAGCCTCACTGGTTCTGTGCAAGCGCAAGTGCTGGCAATCTCGGCAGCAAACGAGGGAGGCATCAACTCGCCCAACCGGCTGAACAAGCACCCGTTCCGCTGTGAGGCTACTGACACATTTCGTGCAAGCTGGCCGCGTCTTACCGCAGCGCTGTCATCCCCGGCTACCAAATCGACCGACGCATCAACATCCGGCAGGCCTTAAAAGCAGCTGGAATAGCTTGCGCCACTTCAGTGGGAATGGTAGCACTACAGCCGTCAACATGTTTCAAAAACCGTTCCGTTTTTGGGTGCAGGTGAGTACAGCACCTCAACTTCACTGTAAAAAGTCAAACAATGTTTGGCTGCTAGTGCTTCCAGACCCACAAACATTGTTTCAATTAACATGTGAATGTGTGTTTATTGCTAAGTTCTTATTCATGTCTGGCGACGTAGAGCTAAACCCTGCCCCCCCCCCCCCCCCAGAGACGATCCTAACAAAGAATTGCTACAGCTCGTTAAATCCCTGCACGATAAATTTGATTCTAAACATGAAGAAGTGATGTCTGCCTTGAGTGAAGTCAAAAAGGCTCAGTATTCAATGGAGCAACAAATCGCCGATATCGACAATAGGCTCTCGGCAGTTGAACAAAGCATTCGATCGTCAGAGTGGCAACAGGGGGAAAGCCTCGTGCCTCAAATGACCGTACTGAACCAACGGCTCAATGAATTTGAAGACCGTTCACGTCGAAAAAATCTAATATTTCACGGTATAGTAGATGCCACTGCTGAAACTTGGGCACAGTCAGAAGAAAAAGTTTGCTAGATATTAAATTCAGCTTTAAGCCTGAACCTCAATAGCAGCGATGATCGCATTTCCCGGGCGCACAGGCTTGGCCGTTTTGTCCCTAATAAGCCCAGACCTATTATTGTCCGGTTTTCATCCTGTAAACTAAGAGAAACAATTCTGTCTTCCAAAAACAAGTTAAAAGCAAGTAGTGTCTCCGTCAGTGAAGACTTTTGTAAGGCAACCAGAACTGTCAGGACAAAAATGTACGATTTTGGCAAGAAAAGCGGCGAACTTTTCACTGTGAGGTACTGTCGGCCGCAAAAGTTTGCGGGATGTGCAGCGCGTGGCCGAGCGATGGAAAACTGCATTGCTGCGTCACCTACCGTGATGCGGCGAGTGTAGAGGCTATCGCCCGCAGCCTCCGAGATTAGATCCGGCAACGGCACGTTGTCTAAACGCGCCGTCGCTAATCGCCGAGGCCGATAGCCTCAACACCCGCCGCATCACGGTAGGTGACGCAGCAATGCAGTTTTCCGTCGCTCCGCCACGCGCTGGAGATCCCGCAAACTTTTGCGGCCGACAGTACAACAAGCTGTATATCAACAAAAAATGTTACATTTACTCCCCTGATACCGATAGTCTCCGTGAACTGCAATTGGGCAATGCTGCCAGTACTGTTGAACTGTCGTCTGCCGCTACAAACCGCCGTCCTGATTCGTCTTTTTCCTAACAGAAGTTAGACATAAGCAACGCAGCCAGTCTTCTCAAGGCTTATCATTTTTATTGTCAAATGTGCGCAGTTTAATCAACAAACGCGACGCTCTAACACCTATTATTGATTCATGCGCCGCTGACGTGGTTGCACTGACGGAGACCTGGTTGACTGATAAAATTTATGGTGAAGAACTGTTTCACTGTGACCAGAATTATGTTTGTACCGTCGTGACCGCGATTTACAAACCAGGTGGTGGTGTTCTAATTGCTGTTGCCGACAATATAGTGTCTGATAGGATTGCACTTACAACGTCCTTAGAGTTGGTTTGAGTGCGTGCTGTCATAAACCACCAAAACACATTGATCTGTGCTTGTTACCGGCCGCCAAATGCACCAACTACTTTCTGCGATGAGCTGCATGACGTTCTTAATTTTCTCGTCTCAGAATTTCCTCACTCTCCGTTGCTTCTTCTGGGAGATTTTAATTTTCCTAGAATGAGTTGGGCTTCGCAATTTCCCTCCGTTGTTGGTTCGTCCGCCGAAAGTGAATGTTTTATTAACTTGTGCTTAAATTTCAATCTTGCGCAACTTGTTCCTGGGCCTACTAGAACTGGCACTACTCCATCAAACACAGTGGACCTGGTTCTTGTCAATAACCCTAATTTAGTGCATCCATTAACTTGTTTACCCGGAATAAGCGATCATTGTTTCTTATATTTTTTTGTAATGGGCCGCGTTACTCATCCAAAGACCAACCCAAAATTAATCAGAGATTATGCGAGAGGCGATTACGCAGCAATTAATAATCAGCTTGCAGTATTCATTGACGAGTTCATGCCAGAATTTTTTAGCCGTACCTAGAAGATATTTGGAACCTATTAAAAACAAAGCACGTGGCTTGTTGCTAAATATGTTCCACTGCGCAGGCTTTGCGGCAAGAAACGCTCCCCTTGGTTTTCGACGACTCTGAAAAGATTATCAAACAAGAAAAAACGCGCTTTTCGCCTTGCGAAACGCTGTCAAACACCTACTCGTTGGAATGATTACTCAAACGCACTGCATGCATATCGCATCGCGTTGAGAGAAGCAAAGGTCACCTTCTTTAATACATATCTACCTTCCCTTCTTTCAACTAATCCATCGAAATTTTGGAGCACTATTCAAATAAAAAAGAGAAATAACATATCTCTTACAGATACTGCTGGTTGCACAATGAGCAATGAAGAATGTTGCATGGTTCTAAATGACACCTTTGAGAAATCATTTTCTGACTGCTGTACTGACACAGTCCCGTACATGTGCAAAAAGGATTTTTTTCCCATGGATCCACTTGTTGTCGATTTTGCGGGGATTTTAAAGTTAATAATTTAAAGCTATCCTCTCCCTGTGGCGCGGACGAAATTAATACCAAATTTCTAATAAATACTGCTGTGTACTCCTCTGTATTTTTTATGTACCTTGTCACTCAGTCTATTGAGTGCTCGACTTTGCCCTCAGATTGGAAGGTGGGGAAGGTGGTGCCGCTGTTGAAATCAGGTAACCCGCATTCTCCTCTCAATTACAGACCCATTTCACTTACCAGCGTACCTTGCAAAATCCTTGAACACGTCATATTTTCTAATCTCGTTTCATTTCTTGAATCAAACGCTTTCTTCACTTCATTTCAGCATGGGTTTCGCAAGAACTACTCCTGCGAAACACAACTGATATCTTTTATACATAGCATTTCTTCCTCTTTAAACAAATGCCAAGTAATTGATTGCATTTTCTGAGATTTTGCTAAAGCTTTTGACAAGGTGTCTCATCGCTTACTACTTCTTAGACCCCGTACTCTTAATATTGACCCTAACATTTTCAATTGGATAGAATGCTTTCTAACTAACCGTACTCAATTTGTAACTGCTAATGATGCTGCATCCCAGCGCTGTGACGTAAAGTCAGGTGTTCCTCAAGGCTCCGTCTTGGGCCCATTGCTATTTTTAATTTATATTAATGACTTACCTACTGTTATTAATAGCTCTATAAAACTATTTCCCGACGATTGTGTTCTATACCGTGAAATAACTAATCAGCATGATAACTTTATTCTTCAGTCAGACCTAGATAACATATCTAAGTGGTGCTCACAATGGCTTATGTTCCTAAATCCCATTAAGTGCAAAATCATGTCTTTTTCGCGTCGCACTGACTAATCCACTTGTTTCGGCTATGCTATCAATAACGTCAACCTTGATTACGTAACTTCATATAAATATCTCGGAATGCAGCTAACCAATAACCTTTCATGGCATGCGCACATCGAATACATCACTAAAAATGCCAACAGATCCCTCGGCTACATACGCCGAAAATTTTTAAAGCCCCCTGCCATTTGAAGTTAATGCTGTACAAAACCCTAATTAGACCTAAGCTTGAGTATGCGTCATCTGTGTGGGACCCCGGTCAAAAAACATTATCAGCTATCATCGAGTCAGTTCAGAATCGGTCAGCACGTTTCATTAATTCAAACTATACCCGCACATCTTGTGTTTAACTATTGAAATCAAACCTTGGACTAATTGATTTGCAATCTAGAAGAAAAATTTCTCCTCTATGCCTTTTTCAAAAATCCTTTACCAAAATAACTCACTTAAACAGGAACTCATCTACGAGCCTTCATACATATCGTCACGTCTTGACCATCAGTATAAAGTTTTTATTCCTTTCTGCCGTACTACTGTTTTTTTCAGACTCCTTTCTGCCAAAGACCAGTGTCGAGTGGAACCACTTTCCCCCCTCCATCGCCTCCATTAAGGACGTGTCATCCTTCAAGTCTGCACTAACCGATTCATATCTTAAGCCTCTAATAACTGAGTATTGTTTGAACATGTATTCTAATTAATTTGTTGTATTATTGTGTTCTGTTTTTACTGCATTTTTTGTTTTATTACCCACCCCCTCTGTAACGCCTTTATGTGCCCTGAGGGTAATGTAAATAATAAATAAATAAATAAATTAATTAATTAATTAATTTGTTCGTTGACGCTTGCCCTGTGCATGGCTGTGCGTTCTTTTCGGGCGTCCTTCTTTGTGCTTCAGCAGGCGCGCCTGCAAGTATCGAGCTGCTTCTCGTTCTTCGTGTGACATTCCAATTTCTTGATATCGCATTCATTGCTTCGCCCTTGCGGCAAAACTGTCTTTTTTTTGCTGTGGGTGCACAAACGACAAGTCGGTTTCTTAGGGGGAGGCAGGCTAAGAACTTTTGTGCACTGCTTTGAATGTCTTTGCTCCTGTAGGGGGGGGGGGGGGGGGAGTCCAATGGCGGCAGCTGCCACCTCACACCTCTCTTTGGTGCAGCCCCTGACAGTCAGCGTTTGGCACATCAGAGTGAAGCCACAGGCGGACAGACTAAGGAGGGCCACCTGCCGTGTACTCCATCTCTCCAAGAACGCCTACTACGCCTTTCAGAAGAGATTCATTGCCGTCGATGTTTAGGTTGGCCATGTAGGATTTTACCCCGAGAGAATACGATGGCTTGGAGTACATTGTTCACTTCTGTTACACATACTGGCCTCCATACTTCTTGCTCTAAAGCATTCTTCATCCGACTTGTCGCCCAAGTAGGACCTCATGCGGGTGCTTCGTGAATGTCAGTGACACCTTTCGTGGGTGTTGAAGGTTGTGACGTCGTTGTTCAAGTAGACGTTGTACGCCGCACGCGGCGCCTTGATCAAGGCATGCTCGGCAGTGATGAATCGGCTCTCGGTAAGCCGCGCCACATCGGGTTCGAGGGTTCTGCAATCTCCAACTTCTGTAAAACTGGCGGACAAGGTAGCGTCCTTTTTTCGCACAACCTAGCGCAGCGGGAAGTGCGAGAGGTGCTTCTACTTTACTTCGGAGCTTAACGCTATGTTATTGTCCCGCGAACGATTATATGTGAATGGTGCGGACGGGCGGCAACTCACGCGAACGATCGAACATAAACGCTACACTTGCCCAGCCGGAGCCGATTTCGCGTGGAGCGTCATGAGCCGTGCTGCGCATGCGTGAGGATCAGTGATGTCACACAGCTGGGTCACCGGAGCTGGCATCTCACGCGCTCTCCGACACCGCCGCGCGCGGCTCGCCGCTGCTTGTCTGCGCGTTCAGGAGGAGTGGCGTCGTAGCTGCGGCACACAAACTGGCGCCGGAGCGCGCGCAGACTCAGTCGCAGCCGCGCGCGACTCGCCGCCGCCGGTCTGCGCTTTCCAGAGTGACGTCGTAGCCTTGGCAGACGTATTGGCGCCAGCGCGTGCGCAGCTATACGCCTTCGCTGTGCAGTCGCCGTCTGACACTTTGCTGGAGCCACTTGATAGCGCCTCTGACTGGCGTTTGCAGGTGGGTAACACCATGGAGATGGACAACGCAAATTCTGCTCAACGGCGCAGAGGCGCCGAGAATCTTATCTCATCGGATCCCGAAGTAGCTGCCTGGCAATTAGCGGTTCAGCGTACGAAGAATAAACAGAAGAAGGGTAATAATCCTAGACAATCTGGAAAGCTAAGAATACTCAGCTGAACCTTTGCTAACGCTACGTATATCTTGGCATAGCCGAGCTAAGCCACTGCAAAATTTTTTCCTATAGGCGATGGTGAGAGGTGAATGTGATGCCATGTTGGCGCTGGTTGGGGCGGGTTATTATTCTGTGAAGTATGTTTTATATCCCCGTCCAATAGCATAGTCGCTCGAAACATTTTACGTCAATAAGGATCACTATCGACATAAGGTGTCGTCTCTGGAACTCCTAGAAGGCTCGTATTTCGGCCTTGTCTTACGTAAGGAACGTAAGGTTCCATCCTTCTCCGCTAACACCACGGGAGATGCCCACGAACTCTTGGACGGCTGGATGATGATGTCGGGTATTATTTAGTCGACTTGTTTCTTAACGGCCTCGCGTTATGTTGTCAAAACACTGTTGAAGGACTTTCCTAGAGAAGACGCGCATACTCTTAAGTTATAATTCAGCGTTTGGCAAACCAGGCTTTGACAAATTTGCGATCATGACCAAAAGCAGTCCTTGCAGTTGTCGGAGCAGGACATTGATGTGTTCTTGCCTAGCCTGGGGAAGACTTGGATTCCTGCAAAAGCGAGTTCAGGCATTTGCGCCATCTTAGTAGGTTTGGTAAAATTTGTGAGGGCGAAAGCATCGCTGGCGTCCACAATTTAATCGTTAAAAGCGTCTGTCGTGGCTTTGTTGACATGCTTGTACTCGTTGATATTTGTGAGCATCACCTCTGCTTTCCCTCCACGAAGCTCGGCCGTTCCTTTTGCGACGCAAATGTCGCAGTGACCAACAAGTGCTTGTCGCCCTCGATGATGCCTTCCAAGTCTGTGGTTTCTTCGCGCCGACGGAAGTGATGATACTGGAACGAGGCGCAACAGTGACCTGCTCGTCAAGCACATTCAATGCGTGGTTCTCGTTCGTCGTGTGGGGCTGGATCATTATTCCAGCGAGCGATATGTTAGACAACACTAGAGACATGTTTCAAATTGCTGAACAGTATTTAAATTGCTCGCTAAAGCATCTCGCGAAAAAGCACAGACACGGCAAAACATTGTGTCTCTCGCTGCCTAGAGCAACTGTAGTGCACTGACAGTTCGGAGAATATGACAGAAGTGAAGCGAGCTCATTCATATCAGCACTCAGGGGACAAACGGTGGTATTCGCCTGCAGTTCTTCTCAAACGCTAATTGGCGTTTCTGGTGCTCATTCCGAATGCGATATGCGGCACTTCTCTGATCTCTTCAAAGTCCTGTACAGTCGAAATATAACGCTGCAATTGAAGCCATACCAAGGTCGCTTTTTCCTATATGCGATGGTGAGAGGTGAAATTGATGTCACTTTGGCACTGGTTGGGGCTGCTTATGATTCAATAAAGTATGTTTCGTATCCCCGTCCAATAGCATACTCGTTCGAAACATTTTACGTCAAAAAGGATCACAATCGACCTAAGGTGTCATCTCTGGAACTCCTAGAAGACTCGTATTTGGGCCTTGTGTTCGTCCTTTTGTGTATGCTCTTTTCGGCGCTCGGATTGAGTATATCAGATTACATTGATCGGGGCTGTCTTGAAATAGAGACAATGATAGACTCTGGAATGTTCTTGATCGCTTCTTTCCTTGCAACCTCTACGTCGATCCCTTCGTCGAATAACGGGCGTCATCGAATGTTTTTTATGCAAGGGAATGTGATCATCCTCGGTGTCTGGGTGCTTGGAATCCTGCCGTTTTCTGTTTACTTTCGCAGCGAAATGACGTCACGCGTGACCGTGACGCTTCCGCCTAATCCTGTGGACACAACAGAGGAATTGGAAACGGCACTCGATAAGAGAGAAATCTTCCCGTGCCTGTTATACGGTGGTGTATTGCCCAACCCTGTTTCAGAGACCATTGCTTACAGCAAGATCAGAGTGTATGAAAAACTGCGACAAGTTATATATAATTACAATGGGACGGAGCGCCTCTTTTTTCGTACCGTGAATGGCTGCTTTCAGTGTGCAAGTAATCCAGGTTTTGGTTGTTTTCTGCTAGATTTAGAAGCGGGCGAGCTGACTCTGAAGGCGGAATACGTACGTTCACGTGAACCACTTAACAAAGTGCTCATAACCACTCCTGTTCGAAAGAACTTTCATCTCGCCTGGGCCTATGATCGACTTTTGCAAAGAATAACTGAAACGGGCATTGGCTCTGTGCATAACCTCAAGTACGAAGGTAACCCGTCTGCGTCCTTGCAGCAGAATGATGATTACTCTGAAGAGAAAACCTTACGAATGTCACAAATATTGGACTTCTTTCGTTTCTACTGCTTTTGCCTTGTATTGTCGCTTCTTGCATTCTCTATAGAGTGGCTGCTAGGCTGTCAACGTTAATATTGAGTTGGTTGCAATCAGTATGAAAAGAAAAAGTTTTTTTTGCGTAACCCTGTGCCTAGTTTGAGACGTTGCATAACGGTTTACAAGCTTCAGAAGAAACAAACGAACAAAATTTAGTGCTTTTCTTTTTGCTAAACTTGGAGCCCACGCGATAAGCTTGCCAAATACAAAGACGTTTCGCCATCGATGTCTTACTGCCACTTTATGTTTGGTCGATATCTGGTTGGAGTCGAGTGCGCTTCGTCACACTCAACTCCAATCAGATATGGAGCATATTTCCCTTAGCATTCCCACATGATTTTTGAAATCGGAATTCCACAAACTGTGTAGTGTTGCTGTCTTTATGGCTGTTATTGGTATGATTATTCGTGCTAAATAAACATATGGCGAAGGAATCAAATGGACACGGATTTACCACAATCATAAGCACAATCTACACAGCGGCACAATGTCCTTTGATATTAGTGCGTTTCAGTAGACCGGATGCGGCTGGCGCTCTGTGGAAGCACTGTGAAGGACTAGCGGAATCACTGTGATTGTGAACAGTATGTCAACGCGTATCGGCATCCGGGTGCAGTATGACGAGTAGATGACACACGAGAATATTTGGCATGGGCATATGATGTTATTCGGTGCCTTGCTAATCATTCATGCTGTGATCATATGGAATCCATTGATTAAACGTAATATCATTCAACTAGAAAAATTGCAAAAGAATGGCTTACGTTTTATTTATAGCTCCTACGGTAGAACATCGGTATCTCAGCTATTGATAAAAAGTAGCCTCCAATCTGTTGAGGACAGAAACGGCATTTGCCGACTTAAGTATTTCTTTCAATTGACATATTAATGTTGACAATACAAGCATACTTCAGTACTCTTCCAGTTACGCAACTCGCAAGCGACACAGCAAAATGATAACTCCGTTAACTTCACGAATTAACTGCTACAAGTATTCATTCTTCCCTAGAGCTATTAATGACTGGAATAGTCTTCGAGATAATGTCGTTTTTCATAACACACTGTCATTGTTTGAAAACAGCCTCACTTGAACCGCCACTAGTTATTGCATTGTATTATTTGCTTTATTGTAATTATTGTGTTAGTCTGTAACATGTATTATGCGTATTACGTTATTATGTATTATGTTACTCTGTATTATGCTACTCTAGAAAATTTTTTAAATAAGCGTTTTTGGACCTTAGCGCTCTGTACTCACATCGTACTTATTAATTGTACTTTGATTGTTTCCTTGAATGCATGTACTTATTCTCGAATATTTTTCGCACCCTGCTATGATCTTTCAAATGAAACATCATGGCAGGGTGCGGATAACAGTTATGTGCAATTTGTCTCAGAATGACGACATCTGCAATACCGACTTCTAGACAAGGTGCACGGACTTGCATGATATCGTAGACTGTGCATTTCCTAATCCAGCCACTTGTGTCCCGTGCTCTCTCGATGTACGCTGTGTGTATCGCGCTCGAAAGGACAAGTAATGGTGGCCCTTGGGTGGGACGATGCTCGCTAGGTGTGTGAAATTTTCGATCTATGCTGAAGCGAACAACATTCTTTTTGCCATCCTTCAGAAACTGAAACGCAGGACTGCAGGAATGAAATGCAGGACTATTTCATTACTCATTCCGGAGTAACTTACCGCAGAAGCAGCAGGTGCGACACACCAGAAAGTGAAAGTATTCATATCGATAGGCTTCAAAGTACGGGGCAAGAAAACCCAATATTATGCTTGGTCGGCCATCTGCATTGTTTATTCCCTGGCTAACTGCGTCCCGTGTTGTGCATTTTGGCATGTTCTACAATATTTTCGTGTTACCACCTGTTATATATGTTCGCCACACAGACGTCGCGCAATACCAATTTTGGTCTATATCAAGCTAGCGAAACGGCCGCCAGCGCACCGCGAGTGTGGCACGTAAGTCATGCCGTACATGACATACGTGTTATGATTTTCATGCTAACTCCTGTTATTTGTGTTCGAAACAGTCATGTCGCGCAATACCAATTTTGGTATATATCAAGCTAGCGAAACGGCCGCCAGCGCACCATGAGCATGGCACTTAATTCATACTGTGCATGACATGCGTGTCATGACTTTCATGCCCCGCCACGGTGGTCTAGTGGTTATGGCGCTCAACTGCTGACCCGAAGGTCGCGGGATCGAATCCCGGCCGCGGCGGCTACATTTTCGATGGAGGCGAAAATGTTTGAGGCCCGTGTACTTAGATTTAGGTGCACGTTAAAGAACCCCAGGTGGTCGAAATTTCCGGAGCCCTCCACTACGGCGTCTCTCATAATCATATCGTGGTTTTGGGACGTTAAACCCCAGATATATTTATTATTATGACTTTCATGTTACCACCTGTATTTGTGTTCATCACACAGTCACGTCGCGCGATACCATTTTAGTATATATGAAGGTAGCGAACCGGCTGCGAGCGCACCATGAGCGTGGCATGTAAATCATGCTGTATACCATGACATGCGGGTCATGATTGTCATGTTACCACCTGTTATTTTGT
>NC_051178.1:107872804-107946302 GCF_013339695.2 Rhipicephalus sanguineus | reverse complement strand
CTGTCTATTTGTGGGTGGAAACAAAGACATACCATTTAATATGGCCTTGTCCGGACTTGCAGGAAGATTGCTTCCATCCTTTACAGCAAGCTCTCTACCACTTCAGTCCCTTGAGCGAGCTGTCCACGCTGGATACCTGCATAACAATGCCACAAAAAGTTCAGTGAACTTGCGAACAAAGAGGCCTTACAGTATACAAATAGTAAATATTAAGCATGATGGCTTAATACAGGCATATCATTATATACCAAAATTGTCCTCGAAAATGGGCCCAGGATGCATTAGGAAACAAGTATCAGAGGAGTAGTGGTTCACTGCAAACAAGCGTAATTATGCATTAGGTGTCAAAATTTTTCTGCCGTTGTGTAGGTGAGATATACAGCTTGCCATTATTGGTAACTTGAATACAAGAAAACTGCAGGAGCACTACCATCAGAATGAATGACAATGAGCCCATTTATTGTATGACATCATGAAGGTGGAGATTTCAAAAACGCTCTTAAGATTCAGTAAAAGCGCAAGAATGCCAGACGGGACAGAAAAGATTGTGCACTCTGTTAGTTTTTCTGTCCGTGTGCTGCTCTTGCATTTATTAAATCTTGGGCATGCTTGAGCAACATGCTCAATTTTCCTCTCTCCAAAAAACGATCCTTGCTGTACTATAGTTCATTCATATGCAGGCCTGATCCTGTACGCTAGAAGTTTCTGTTCAGTTTAATGAGCCTTTTATCCACTCCCCTTATTTTCTTCTTTCACAGCGAGGACCTCGTGCCACCAAACTTAATGCCCTCAGGTAGCGCATTAAGGTTTATTGGTCAGCTACGAGCTGGTAAGACGTTCACAGGCTACGCGACACTAGTGTGGCTACAAATGCTGGTGTGGAACTGCCGTGAGTACACCATACATAGGTGCCCATCGGGGTGGATGAGAGAACGACTATGTCGCAGCTAGAGTGGTGGAGTATCAGACGCAATACTTTGTTGTTGGTTGAGGCCCTGGTAGCATAATCTTGTATTTTTGTCCACATTATTTCTCTTCATTTATGTCATAAATACTACACCACTTTTGAAAACTACGAATAATATCCCCTTATGCCTCCCTTGGCTTCATTTGTTGTGGGCTTCATCAGGTTGTGTCAAACAAAAATACTGAGCCCCTTGATCTCCGTTTTAAATGCGAAGCATTTCTTAGCGAACCTCTGGCACTTTGAGCGTTTCTATCTACATATCTATCTATCTAGCCGCCTACGTCTGGGTGCTCTCATGATCGCCTCCTTAACTTGGTGTAGACTAAAATTTGCATGGGAGGTTAAGAGGATTTGACGAATATGACTGCCGGGTGATGATATGAATAACGTTAAAATCATGTCGCGTACGTCGTCAAACCCTTTCCACTAGACACGTGTGGCACATACCCTTTTACCACGGGCCGCGGTGTACGGGTATGCGCCACAGGTGATTGACAGTTTATATCTACCCAGGAATGGCAAGAACACACACTGGTAACTTAAATGTAAGAGCGTTAAGGAAAACCAACATCGGCAGCGTTAAATCAACGAATGGAAAGAATGAAAATTAGAATCCCAGCAGGAATCGAACCCAAGCATTCTGCGTGGCAATCAGGTATTCTACCACTGAGCCACGCCAGGTCTCTAAACTGCTTTGAAAAAACAGCCTACGCAGGCGTAACATCGGTGCAACGTCAATTGTGGTTGTGGTGCTGGCTATCTAATTTTACAGGAAAGCAAAAAACACTACATGATACTCCTACGATGTGTACACCTACGATACAGGCGTCATATCAGAATAATGTCTATAGTTCCAGTGTTCGCACCGCTTTTATAGCAGTCTAAAAAACATTACTTTTGTATTCCTATGATTCAGCAAGCTATATTGAAGCAATGCTTGACCCCGGAGGAATACATTAACGAAAGTGACATATGATATCCACATCGCCACACCGTAAAGTACAGTTCGTCCACTAGAACGACGCAGTGTCCTCTTCATTTCTTACGAGGCTGGGCGATGGCCTCATGCTGACCGAAGATGATGCCATAATAATTGACAGCCGCTTTGTATATTAGGCTAAGTAGGCCACATACGCCCAGGTAGTATACGAACACGAGAAACACCATCCACTTATGTTGGTCTACGTAGCACTATCCAGGCCTACCAGCCTCGACGGCCTATACCTCACCAACGCGAAGGGTGGCTTCAGGTTCCGACATGTCGCCGGCTCTGTCGACAGACAATTTGTCGCCGAAATAACCGAGGCATTCACGAATTCCAACAGCTGTACTATACCACATACTTCACTACACATCGAACCCTCGTCACCACGATCACGACAGGATCCTATGACAAGTCATGACCAGCTGCTGGTGCTCACTGATCACGGTGATGATGCCCTTGTTCAAGAACTGTCAAGAACTTCTTGCACACATGCACACGGGTTTGTGAAACATGCGTGCGTTCTCGGGACACGTATAAGCACTACATATCAGCTTACCGTTTCTGGTGTTGGTAATACCCACGTTGCCATTGGCAGCGTTACCCAACCGTAAACATCTGGTTCAGTTAAATAACACATATGCGTCTCTTCAACATATATAAGTGTGCGTATAAAGTTTATACAAATCTTTAGCGTCATTTTGTAAGGTGTCGCTCAGTAAAAAAAAGTTGCGCCATAGTCACCTACCCCGCCGCATGCTTCGCATAACATCGACTCCCACGGTACGTGGGATCTGCCGAATTTTTTTAACCAGCCGGATACCAGCTCAGTGTACATATTTGTGTGATACTTGTACTGCCTTAACTCCGAATATATTTTGTTTCTGTTGTCCCCTCTTAGCTCTGACTCAGTCTTTGTACCACAACCGGCGTTCGCTGGCGCACTGAGGACCTACTCTAAATTTTCCGTGCTTTCGTGGTGCGTTTCGATATGTCAGCCATTGGAATCTGCCCGGCGATTGCCTCCCAATTAACAAGTGACACTCGCTATTATATTAACTGTGACTAAAAAACTATTGTAGCGATACCCTTAAATCGCGGCAGGTAAGAACTGCACGTCGTCTGAGCTCAAATATCCCTCTCCTCAAAGAAGCCCTTAACCAGTCGTCGGTCTTGGTGACAAAAAAGACAGTATTTGGATTGCGTTGGCTGCTGCAAAAAGTTTTTTTTTCATTGCAGCCTTTACGTATCTTCTCTCATCTTTGCCATTTCAAATTGAACGTTTTCCGCCAATAGCTGACTAGCAAATTTCAACGTAAAACTATGCTGAAATATGCCATATTCCAGAACAGGCCTTTTTCGTCTTCATCTCGGGGGTGCCTTTGGAGGCTGCTTTATGTCAAGGTAATGCATACAAAGCTCCACTGGCCTATACAGGCATGACGGGAGCAATGTTTATTAATCAGCGCATTCTCTTCTGCTTGAGCTGTGTATGACATACCACTTGAGTTACAATATAATCGAAGACAAAGATATTCGGAGCTAGGCTATCTGGCTATATGGATTGCTTGCGAGAATGTAATGACAGGCACACTGCCCCTCTTTTTGTGGTCAAGCAATCATCGATGTTGAACAAATAAGTTCACCTCGACAATGTGCGTTCACGTACCCCTGCCCCTAAAAGTTTGAGGAAAGCGAAATTTCCGAGAAAGCTATATTAACGCTTTGTCTGAGACCATAGCCTCAAACTAAATGTTCCGCCCTGTAGTGGTGTCTGCGACCTATACAGCAACCAGCTAGGTTAGAAGCGCAGTGCAGTAACAGAGACGAAATTCGCATTTTCCGTGAAGCCCGCGTTCCGAAAACTTTTGTGGGCGGGTGTACGCACTCATCGGGCTCAATGTATTTGGTCGGACATTTTTTTTTTCGATTGCTTTTCATGTTCTCATAGTACACCGTATAATTAGGGGGTCTGTGCCGCGAATCTCTGCACGGTTTTCTTTTCGTTAGTCACGGTGTTGAGATAGTTATCATGCACTTGTCGATATACACCACGTGTTCTCATTATTAATTTTCTTAAATATTAAAAATAGCACAGCATCGGGCGCACAAGTTGCAATTGCGTTTCTTTTATCTATTCCTTGCATAGATGTTTTCTAGGAGGCTTTCTAGAAGGCGTTCTTAGGAGGCATTAAAAGGCTTTTTGGCGGCATTACGCAGCCCGCAGGTCATCAATATTCGTGAGTGCTGAACGTGAGTGGGTCGCAAGCCCCTTGTTGCCAAAGAAAACACAGTGTCCTTGTCGCGGTTAACGCTTTTGACCGACGTACCGTCTAAAAGCGGAGTGATTGCATCTCCACGCAAAGAGTCAATTTGATGCACTCTTTGGCTCTTTTAGGAATGTTTCGCAGGCGATGGTGGAGGTACTTATGAGCAGCAGCCATGAGCTCCATATTCCCCAATAGACAGCACCCACAGAGTTCGTTTTGTATTCAGCTTTTGAGGAGATACCACTTCTTCAAGTTACACGTCACTCAGACCCATCACGAACACAAGCGTGCTTGAAAGCGTTCCAGGGAATACGTTACGATGTCGTGAGCATCTGATATCTCGAAATCTGCATTTAAACACGCAAGCGCTTATGGAATGCGAATCGATAGTTCATGAGGGCGGGATCAGAGTGCACAATGGTGACCAGTGCTAGACGACGCTCTCGCTTGCACGTCACGTGTGGCCAAAGGAACTATTTTCATTCGTCGTGCAATACCAGGCACGGCACTGTTTCAAGTGGACAAGTTCCGTTGCTCCATTAGGAGTGAATTCGTTGTACATCAAAATAGATATCTCTAGCAAGTTAGAAGGTTCGTTTCTGTTTCTTTATTTGACACAAGGCACCAGAGAGGTGGTCTAAGTGGCAGGGTCTTTCAGAGAACGCCCACGCCGAGTCTCTGTAACAATGTACGCAGCAACCGCAGTGCTACGCGCAACGCTGCCCGGTACGAGTGGGTTGCTCACTGCTGTGCCAGTTTGTTCGTGCCGTCCAGCTTAGCTGCACAAGCCCTTGTAAGATTTCGTGACATATCACTACGCTGCGCTTATGATGCGTTTTACATAACAGATTGATTATTATTCTGCTTTTGTGGTAGGTTCAAAGGAGGTTGCAAGGAAAGGTAAATTACATCAACACTGACTTTATCGATAGGCTTATTAACGGCTGGAAAAAGGAACAGAAATAATTCATTGTCACGTGATCGCCTTGCACGTAAAAGAAATACATAAATTCAGAAGTAATACTGCTTCTATCAGTGTGTTTCGATAACAACGGTGAATGAGACGTGTGACAAAGCGAGCATCCTGTATTTGCACATTTTTTTCTGCATACTTGTTCGCTTTTGAGGTAGCTTATCCTATTTCATATTTCTATATATACCGTGGACGAAACATGCAGGGATGTTCTGGAATACGATTCTGCTTATTCGTATTCTACTGCTTGGAACAAATGTGGAGCCAGCCACACATCTCAAAAGTATTCCACAACGAATCTGCAATTGTGGAATACTGGATAAATTCACACAGTGAAGTTGTCTTTCATGCTTGCAAGAAGACTCAGATAAATATGCACCACCCTCTGCTGACAGCTCTGCCGAAGGCATTTACACTTTGGTCTATAAGTATTACAAATTTTTTCAACTAATCCAAAACAATATGGCCCTGAACATTCGAACAGTTGTTTTCCTGTTAAGTCCTGCTACCGGCGAAGCATCCTGTGCTCGAAATTTTCAGGAGATTCAGTACGACACGTATATGACTGACTGGATCATGATTCCAGTGAGCGATGTCTTAGAAAACACTAGAGACATGTTTCAAATTGCTGAACAGTATTTAAATTGCTCGAGAACACATCTAGGTAAAAAGCACATGTATGGCAAAACATTGTGTCTCTCGCTGCCTAGAGCAACTGTAGTGCACCGACAGTTCGGAGAATATGAGAGAGGTGAAGCGATCTCATTCATATCAGCAATGAGGAGACAAACGGTGGTATTCGCCTGCAGTTCATCTCAAATGCTAATTGGCGCTTCTGGTGCTCATTCCGAATGCGATATGCGGCACTTCTCTGATCTCTTCAAAGTCCTGTACAGTCTAAATGTTACACTAAAGTTCAAGCCCGACCAAGGTGTTCGTTTATTATATGCGATGGTGAGAGCTGAACTTGACGTCATGTTGGCACTGGTTGGGGCAGATTATTATTCTGTGAAGTATGTTTCATATCCCTGTCCAATAGCATACTCGTTCGAAACATTTTACGTGAAAAAGGATCACTATCGACCTAAGGTGTCGTCTCTGGAACTCCTATACGCCTCATATATGGGTCTTGTCTTCGTGCTTTTGTGTATGTTTTCTTCGGCGCTCGGTTTGGGTATTTCGGAGTACATTCATCTGGCCGTGTTCAAAGAGAGACAATGCTAGACTCTGGAATGTTCTTGATCGCTTCTTTCCTTGCAACCTCAGCGCCGGTTTATTCGTCGAATACCGGACGTCGTCCAAGGGTCTTTAAGCTAGGGCGCGTGATAATCCTTACTGTCTGGTTGCTTGGAATTTTGCCGTTTTCTGGCTATTTTCGCAGCGAAATGACGTCACGCATGACCGTGATGCATCCGCCTAATCCTGTGGACACAATAGAGGAACTCGAAACGGCACTCGATAAGAGAGAAATTCTTCCGTGCCTGTTATACGGTGGTATACTGCCCAACTCTGTTCTAGTGACGATTGCTTATAGCAAGAGCAGCGTATATAAGAAACTGCGAATGGCTATGCATAATTATAAAGGAAAGGCTCGCCTACTTTTCAGTACCGTGAATGGCTGTTTGCAGTGCGCAAGAAATCCAGGTTTTGGGTGTTTCCTACTAAAAATTGAAGTGTCCCAGCTGAATCTCGAGCTGGACTATGTACGGTCACGTGAACCGCTAAACACAGTGCTCATAACTACTCCTGTTCGAAAGAGCTTTCACCTCGCTTGGGCCTATGACCGACTTTTGCAAAGAATAATTGAAACGGGCATTGAACCTTTCCACAACTTGAAATGCGCTAGTAACGCGTCGCTGTCGATGCAGCAGAATGACGATGACTCTGAAGAGAAAACCTTACGAATGTCACAAATATCAGACTTTTTTCGTTTCTACTTGCTTTGCCTTGTATTCACGTTTCTTGTATTCTCTATAGAGGTGTTACTAGGCTGTAAAGGTTAATTTTTAGCTGGTCGCAACAAATTTGAAAAGAAAAAAATTTTTAAGCGTAAGACTTGGCGTAATTTGAGACGCTACAGAACAGTTCATAAGGTTTGGAAGAAACGAACTGGAAATTTTTGTGCTTTTATTTATGCTCAGAATGGGAGCCATGCAAGAGCCTTGCCAAAAACAAAGACGTTTGGCCATCCATATCTTACTTCTAATAGCGCTTCGTCACACTCAACTCCAACCAGATATGGGAGCATATTTTTCTTAGACCTTCGTACATGATTTTTCGCAATCTGAACTCTACAGGCAGTGAAGTTGTTGCTGTCTTTATGGTTGTTATAGGTAAGATTCTTTGTGTTAAATAAACACCTGGTGAAGGAATCAAATGAACATGGATTTACCACGATCAACTGCACACTATAAAATCGGGACAATGCCCTGTATGTGACTAGACTGGATGCGGCCAGCGCTCTGTGTATTCTACCGTACACAATGTGGTTGTGAGCAACGTGTGAACGCGCATCAGCATCCCGGCGCAATATGACGTGTACGTGACATGATATCAGAATATTTGGCACCGGCATATGACGTTAGCCGGTTCCTTCCTAAGTATTCCATTGATATGCAATTCGTTTGCAAATGAGGAAATCTGCAACTGATCTCTGGAGAAGACACATGAACTTAAGTGATATCATGGACTGTATTAATGAGAACTAACAGACAATAACGCCAAAGAAAGTACAGGGGGTGTTATCTGTAGTATTTAGAATATAAATGTGAAGAAAGTAAAGTGGACGAAAAGATGACTTGCCGCCGGCAGGGACCGAACCTGCGACCTTCGAATAACGCGTCCGATGCTCTACCACTGAGCTACGGCGGCGGTCATCCTCCCGTCCACTTTCTGGGGTATATATTGCCACGCCCGCTTCTTCTTTTATTTTGATGTGTTCGAGTTTGACCAGCAAGGACGGTATCAACGCTCGACGCTGGCCCCGAAGCAGTGTTCGAGAAGCTTCACGATCTTGGTAGATCGTTTTGTTAAGATTGCGCGCCGCACGCGAATGTTCCAGCTTTATCGAGAGATAACGCCGCCATCAGCGATATTGCTGGAAAGTTCCATAGCGCCTGTATAAAAGCCGACGCGCTTGACCGCTTGTCAGTTGATCGACGGACGACGCCCTGTTCGCCGCTATCATTGTACAGCGTGTACTGCTGTAGTTCTAGTTCTCATTTTCCGGCCACAAGTTCGGCCAAATAAACAGTTTCATCCTGCAAACGCCGACTGCTGTCTTCGTTGACGTCACGACCACGGGACATCTGGTGGAGGTGCTGCTTCTTCCATGATCCGGACGCTCCCGCGAAGCCCTGACCCAAGCCCAAGCCGCGACGAGGACGACGGCAAGTTGAACCCGGATCGTCGAACAAGCCGCAGGCAGAAGGGACTGCCGCCAGAGCACGGGCTCCTTCCCGAAAAAGACAGACAGTCGCAGATCCCAAGATCGACCGCAGCGACGATGACCGACCCCGTGCAGCCTGCGCCGATCCTTCTTCGGCATCCCAAGGAGCCGCCAACCTTCCGCGGGTCGTCGTTTGAAGACCCGGAGACCTGGCTTGAAACATACGACCGTGTCGCCGCCTTTAACAACTGGACCAATGAAGACAAGCTGCGTCACGTGTACTTTTACCTCGAAGACGCGGCCAGAACCTGGTTTGAGAATCGGGAGTCCTCAATGCAGACCTGGGATCTTTTCCGCAGCGCATTCCTGCACACGTTCACAAGCGTCGTCCGCAGGGAAAGAGCCGCTTCTTTGCTGGAGACCCGGGTGCAGCTGCCAAAGGAAAACGTCACCATCTTCACGGAAGAGATGACTCGACTTTTCCGTCAGGCCGACGCTGCGATGGCGGAAGACAAAAAGTTCGCCTGCTCATGCGGGGTGTCAAACAAGAACTTTCGCAGGACTTGTCCGCAACCCGCCCACGACGGTCGCCGAATTCCTCACCGAGGCTACGACTATTGAGAAGACACTGGACATGCGTACGAACAATACAACCGCTCGACGCTGTCTGCAACCAATTCCGAAGTGCACTCACTAGCCACCGACGACTTGCGCGAAACCATCCGAGCGATCGTGCGGGAGGAGTTGCGCAAGCTGTTACCTTCGCCGCAGCCTCAAGTGGATTCGATCGCAGACATTGTCCGCGAGGAAATCAAAGAGTCACTGGGTGTTCCTCAGCCGGCACCGCCGCAGCTTCCAGCAATGAGCTATGCTGCTGCAGCCGACGCAACGCCCCCCCCTCCTCGCCCACGTCAAGACGTCGCGCCGCCCCAGCAGTTCCGCCGCCAGGCACCACCGCCGCCACCACCGACGTCATACCGCCCGCCAGCCGGTCAGCGATACACACCGAGGAAGACCGACGTTTGGCGCGCCCCCGACTATCGTCCACTCTGCTATCACTGCGGAGAAGCCGGCCACACCTACCGCCGCTGCCATTATCGACAGATGGGATTGCATGGGTTCGCCGTCGACGCGCCACGTCCACAGCAGGGGGAACGACCACGTGACATCGCCGACTACCTGGCAGGAACGCAGTGGACCCCCCGAAGACCTTCCCGATCGCCGTCGCCAGGCCGCTACGCCTCTCCCCAACGCCGATCATACACTGGCCCAACCCGGGGCCGGTCACCTAGCCCGCATCCGGAAAACTAAGGGCAGAAACCGATGGAGGTGCGGTTGCTGTACGACGAAATACCGAAGACCCTCCGCCGCCGACGCCACCGCCACGACGAAGGCTTCAGGACACGACGCGAACCCCTGACGACGAAACCTCGCGGACCGAAGTAGACCTGACGACGCAACGTGGAAGCAGCGGAACAAACCGACGTAGCCGTGACCCGACGCCACGACCTAACTGCAACGCAAGACGACGAACTAGCGACCTCGACGTTCTTATCGACGGCCACAGCGTCACAGCTCTCGTCGACACCGGAGCCGACTATTCTGTCATCAGTGGACCGTTCGCCACGAAGCTGAAGAAAGTTAGGACAGCCTGGGAAGGCTGTCCTAACCGGCAGGGACCGAACCTGCGACCTTCGAATAACGCGTCCGATGCTCTACCACTGAGCTACGGCGGCGGTCATCCTCCCGTCCACTTTCTGGGGTATTCAGGTAGTATGCGAGGGATTATTGGTCAGCTGCCAACTCGTATAAAGATCACGTGCTACTTGACGCCAACAGGCAAAAAAAGAGTGTTCCACACTCGCCGCCACGGCTGCGATTGGCGCTGACTAACACTCCTAGGTTTAAATCAACATATTACCCCAGAAAGTGGACGGGAGGATGACCGTCGCCGTAGCTCAGTGGTAGAGCATCGACGCGTTATTCGAAGGTCGCAGGTTCGGTCCCTGCCGGCGGCAAGTCATCTTTTCGTCCACTTTACTTTCTTCACATTTATATTCTAAATACTACAGATAACACCCCCCTCTACTTTCTTTGGCGTTATTGTCTGTTAGTTCTCATTAATATTGTGGTCTAACAAAAATAAACGAGCCCTTGAAAAATCATCTGCTTTCCTTCATTCATAGCTAGGGTCTCGTCCTGGCGACTTAATGCCTTCAGGTAGTATGCGAGGGATTATTGGTCAGCTGCCAACTCGTATAAAGATCACGTGCTACGTGACGCCAACAGGCAAAAAAAGAGTGTTCCACACTCGCCGCCACGGCTGCGATTGGCGCTGACTAACACTCCTGGGTTTAAATCAACATATATACGCCAAAAAGTGGACGGGAGGATGACCGCCGCCGTAGCTCAGTGGTAGAGCATCGGACGCGTTAATCGAAGGTCGCAGGTTCGGTCCCTGCCGGCGGCAAGTCATCTTTTCGTCCACTTTACTTTCTTCACATTTATATTCTAAATACTACAGATAACACCCCCTCTACTTTCTTTGGCGTTATTGTCTGTTAGTTCTCATTAATATTGTGTCTAACAAAGATAAACGAGCCCTTGAAAAATCATCTGCTTTCCTTCATTCATAGCTAGGGTCTCGTCCTGGCAGACTTAATGCCTTCAGGTAGTATGCGAGGGATTATTGGTCAGCTGCCAACTCGTATAAAGATCACGTGCTACGTGACGCCAACAGGCAAAAAAAGAGTGTTCCACACTCGCCGCCACGGCTGCGATTGGCGCTGGCTAACACTCCTAGGTTTAAATCAACATATATACCCCAGAAAGTGGACGGGAGGATGACCGCCGCCGTAGCTCAGTGGTAGAGCATCGGACGCGTTATTCGAAGGTCGCAGGTTCGGTCCCTGCCGGCGGCAAGTCATCTTTTCGTCCACTTTACTTTCTTCACATTTATATTCTAAATACTACAGATAACACCCCTTGCACTTTCTTTGGCGTTATTGTCTGTTAGTTCTCATTAATATTGTGTCTAACAAAGATAAACGAGCCCTTGAAAAATCATCTGCTTTCCTTCATTCATAGCTAGGGTCTCGTCCTGGCAGACTTAATGCCTTCAGGTAGTATGCGAGGGATTATTGGTCAGCTGCCAACTCGTATACAGATCACGTGCTACGTGACGCCAACAGGCAAAAAAAGAGTGTTCCACACTCGCCGCCACGGCTGCGATTGGCGCTGACTAACACTCCTAGGTTTAAATCAACATATATACCCCAGAAAGTGGACGGGAGGATGACCGCCGCCGTAGCTCAGTGGTAGAGCATCGGACGCGTTATTCGAAGGTCGCAGGTTCGGTCCCTGCCGGCGGCAAGTCATCTTTTCGTCCACTTTACTTTCTTCACATTTATATTCTAAATACTACAGATAACACCCCCTGTACTTTCTTTGGCGTTATTGTCTGTTAGTTCTCATTAATATTGTGTCTAACAAAGATAAACGGGCCCTTGAAAAATCATCTGCTTTCCTTCATTCATAGCTAGGGTCTCGTCCTGGCAGACTTAATGCCTTCAGGTAGTATGCGAGGGATTATTGGTCAGCTGCCAACTCGTATAAAGATCACGTGCTACGTGACGCCAACAGGCAAAAAAAAGAGTGTTCCACACTCGCCGCCACGGCTGCGATTGGCGCTGACTAACACTCCTAGGTTTAAATCAACATATATACCCCAGAAAGTGGACGGGAGGATGACCACCGCCGTAGCTCAGTGGTAGAGCATCGGACGCGTTATTCGAAGGTCGCAGGTTCGGTCCCTGCCGGCGGCAAGTCATCTTTTCATCCACTTTACTTTCTTCACATTTATATTCTAAATACTACAGATAACACCCCCTGTACTTTCTTTGGCGTTATTGTCTGTTAGTTCTCATTAATATTGTGTCTAACAAAGATAAACGAGCCCTTGAAAAATCATTTGCTTTCCTTCATTCATAGCTAGGGTCTCGTCCTGGCAGACTTAATGCCTTCAGGTAGTATGCGAGGGATTATTGGTCAGCTGCCAACTCGTATAAAGATCACGTGCTACGTGACGCCAACAGGCAAAAAAAGAGTGTTCCACACTCGCCGCCACGGCTGCGATTGGCGCTGACTAACACTCCTAGGTTTAAATCAACATATATACCCCAGAAAGTGGACGGGAGGATGACCGCCGCCGTAGCTCAGTGGTAGAGCATCGGACGCGTTATTCGAAGGTCGCAGGTTCGGTCCCTGCCGGCGGCAAGTCATCTTTTCGTCCACTTTACTTTCTTCACATTTATATTCTAAATACTACAGATAACACCCCCTGTACTTTCTTTGGCGTTATTGTCTGTTAGTTCTCATTAATATTGTGTCTAACAAAGATAAACGAGCCCTTGAAAAATCATCTGCTTTCCTTCATTCATAGCTAGGGTCTCGTCCTGGCAGACTTAATGCCTTCAGGTAGTATGCGAGGGATTATTGGTCAGCTGCCAACTCGTATAAAGATCACGTGCTACGTGACGCCAACAGGCAAAAAAAGAGTGTTCCACACTCGCCGCCACGGCTGCGATTGGCGCTGACTAACACTCCTAGGTTTAAATCAACATATATACCCCAGAAAGTGGACGGGAGGATGACCGCCGCCGTAGCTCAGTGGTAGAGCATCGGACGCGTTATTCGAAGGTCGCAGGTTCGGTCCCTGCCGGCGGCAAGTCATCTTTTCGTCCACTTTACTTTCTTCACATTTATATTCTAAATACTACAGATAACACCCCCTGTACTTTCTTTGGCGTTATTGTCTGTTAGTTCTCATTAATATTGTGTCTAACAAAGATAAACGAGCCCTTGAAAAATCATCTGCTTTCCTTCATTCATATCTAGGGTCTCGTCCTGGCAGACTTAATGCCTTCAGGTAGTATGCGAGGGATTATTGGTCAGCTGCCAACTCGTATAAAGATCACGTGCTACGTGACGCCAACAGGCAAAAAAAGAGTGTTCCACACTCGCCGCCACGGCTGCGATTGGCGCTGACTAACACTCCTAGGTTTAAATCAACATATATACCCCAGAAAGTGGACGGGAGGATGACCGCCGCCGTAGCTCAGTGGTAGAGCATCGGACGCGTTATTCGAAGGTCGCAGGTTCGGTCCCTGCCAGCGGCAAGTCATCTTTTCGTCCACTTTACTTTCTTCACATTTATATTCTAAATACTACAGATAACACCCCCTGTACTTTCTTTGGCGTTATTGTCTGTTAGTTCTCATTAATATCATGGACTGTGCATTTCGTGATCGAGCGACTTGTATTCCGTACTCTTTCAACGAACCCTGTAAGCATCGCGTTCTGAACGAAAGTTAATGCTGATTTTGGGTGGAATAATGCTTGCTTGCAGTCTGGAAGTTTCGAACTGCGCTGAAGCTAGCATTTATTTTCCATCCTTCCCGATCTGAAATGCAGGAGAAGTTAATTTTTTATACCACAGTAACATGCCGCAGAAGCGGCGGCTAGGGCTTACCAGCAAAAGAAACGAGTTGAATGTATAGGCTTCGAAATATGGGGCATGGAACACAATACAGTTCTTGGTCAGCCATCAGCATTGTTGATTCCCTGGCTAGCTGCGTGCCGTCTTGTCCGCTTAATTGGTATGTCCTAAGGGGGTTGTCAGACATACTACCCTTTTGGCTGTGTAACATGTATACGCTTTGTTGAATGTTTTGCAGAAATGGAGGACTGTCCTGATAGAGTACTATGTAAAGTTTTCTCGCACGTAAGTGAAGCATAAGGTGAAGTTTTAAAAACGGAAATCTTATGCGTTTGGAATACGTTAGCATTTTATACAGTAACTAATGTAGCAGTCAGACTCTTGAGTATCGCAAGACGCGTAGCGCCACCTGTCGGAGCGTTGGGAATTGTTATGGACATAAATAACTGAATTTCCATAGCTGTCTTACGAAGCAGAAAGGCGGGAGCGGGAGTTGGCAGCGCATGGTGTAAGCGAATTACTCGCTGGAGAAGCGGCGTAAGGCGGGCCTGAAACGTATATGTTTTTGTGTGTATTGACAATAAACAATGGCTAGTATCTCAGCATCATATTTTCACGTTTATAATAGTGTCAGCGTTTTTGTACTGTAGGCACTGTTTCTGGCGTGCATGCCTTTGCGCACGGCATCTTAGGTGGTTATTGATTGTTAGTGTACTAGCACCTGTACCTCTCTGACCCATTCACTAACTACTAGCTTGGCCACTTGACACGGAACCACATCTCGAGTGATCCTATACGCTGATGCACCACACTTTGCCCAGACAACTAGGTTGCCGGTGTTTATTCAAGTGCATATTTTCGTCTTCCGCCGCAGTTATAGAAATGCGGTTGGTCTTGTTTTCTTTTGTAATGCACAACGAGGGTTACAATGTTAGCTACATATATTAACGCTGGGGTGTGCTAGCGTCTGATGCAGTCACACGTCAGAGAGATAAACTATGTTGCTAACTTGCGAATAATATTGAGTCGTAATATCTGAGGGGATAAATCTCTTCGCGGCGCACGCTTTTAAACCCCTTGCTTCGTCCTTAATTTTTATAAATTCTAAAAGCCAGCGAATACAGGATTGCTGGCACATGAAAGCAGTTGTAACCAATAGTATAATTTATTTTATCGAAGTGAGAAAACAATGTTCACTAAATTATTGAAAGATATCAATACTGAAAAACGCTTTCTTACAGGCAACAGAGCGGCGACATGAAAAGAACACAGGCATGTTCAATACCTTCTGTGTACTTGGATTTCAAAATATATTTATCAAGGATGCGTTGCGCGCATCCTTGATAAATATATTGCCATATTTAGATCACCGTTGTCCGATACTGCGATGTATGTTTTCAGATTGTTGTCTATACGCCCAAGTTCATGCCTCTCTAAATTAGCAGTAGGAGGTACTCGTAAATTTTAGCAATACTCTGATTCAACACAATTATTACTGTAGCGTATTCGCCACCACCTTACATAATGATTTGTTATAGCAGCGCAGCGCTTGTTTTTGGCACGACTTCTCAATGACGGGACATCAGGAACGCGCTCTTATTCTCGGCTGGACTGGTCGCCACTGTCGCTGCTCCTTTCGGCGCTATCACTTTGTCTTCAGTAAAAGTAAGGTCCATGGTAAACGACTTCTACCGCCGTGGTGACGGTCGCTTATGACACGAGAGCATTCCATGACGGGCTCCACTGATAATTTACTGGCCCCATTTTCATCACGGAAGGGATGTCCCTAAAAGCGCAAAATAAATTTTGTCCGTCTGGGCGAGATGTATATTCTTTTCATTTTCGTTTCATATTTAGGTGCATCTGGTTCACTTCCGATTTGCACTTCCGGTCTAATAATTTGTTGTTGGTTTTCACTCCCGCTTTCTCAATCCGGTTGCCGTTTGCTTTTCCCGTTACAACTAAACTTAACGCATTCGGTTAGAAACAATAGTCGACATGGTGGACATCGTACTCACTTACAGAAAGTTGCTTGAATACTCTAAGGAAGGGACGACGTACGCACTGTTTGCTTTTGGTGATAGCGAAAGATAAGCAGGTTCTTCGCTCTATGCATATCCTCAAAGGGCGTGTTGAACCTACAGCCATTTTTTTGCAGCAGTCAATGTGCATATTAATGCGCTTGTACTTATTGCCAAATCAGAAAACAGAGGAACACGAGTTCACCAAAAGAATGGCCTCATTGTGTGTAACGCAGAATGACGACATGCAAGCAAGGATATTTGGATTAGCGTATTTTAACATTGTCGAAGGGGAACACTTCAATGCCGCACAGAAAGGCCTATAAGTCAAGCGTGACAAACTATGAAGAAATATTATGCCTGCTAGATAAAGAGCCATTCGTTTCGTGCCCTCTCTAACGGCGGTGGTGCCATAGGCTTTTATGTTGTGCTGTAATTACGCAAACAGAGTTGTCAAGACAACTGCAGAGGGCGGTGCATAAGCGGAGGAGGGCACGTGGATAGTTAGGAGCTTCGGCTCGACGTTCTGTACATACAAAACTCGGGAAAAGCTAATGAAAGAGTCACACGATCAAACATTTACGTTTGCCTTATACGACTCGAAGGTGAAAGGTTATGGCTTTCGCCTTTCAGTCGTTTTAGACAAATGCCGCTTCTCTTGTAGCTAACAGCAGAATAGTGAAGCTGAAGACTCTGCACAAAGAGTCTCTACATGCAGAGGCTATGTTCGTCGGGCCAGGCTTTCGCTGCGTGCACCACAGATGGCAAGATTAGTCCACTAACTCTGCTACAAAAACATGACAGTTAATCGCAGTCTCCATCAACCTAGGATAGCAGAAATGGATTTCGAAATCTTTATAAGAGAGTATGCGTGGCTTAAACAAGAGAAAGTAATAAAATTTGAGATAGTTGCTGACTTTAATGTAGCACACAAACGCGTATAGTCTTCGCGGATTGTGTCACGGAAATGTGTATAGTCCTCACGGATTGAAACGTGACAGCAATTTTATTTTTACCGGTGTCACACGGATACTAAAAAGTATTTTAAGCAAGAAGCCTTTTTCCGAAAAAGAGTTCCACGCGCTGCCACACGACAGAGAGCGATCTCTTTTTCAGAAGCGGTCTTTTCTGGGAACAGCGTTCGACGAACTCTTTCACGGCAGTAAAAGAGTAGCCTCGAAACCAGTGGACGCCAGCATTTATGAAGTGGTGAAAAAAAATCTGCAACTCTTTATTTCGGTGTTACTTGGGCTCACCATAAAAATAAATTTCATTTGTCGTAAGCAGCGTAAGAAAACTATTTAAAGTTTATTTTTAACACGAAAGTGTTTTATGCCGGGGTCCACCAAGTACTTCCGTCACGGTTTTGACGTTGATAAAATGGACGCCAACGGGTGAGAAAGAAAAAAACTAAGAAAAAGATCCGTCGCTGGGAATCGAACCCACGACTTTGCGGCCGCGACGGTAAGCACCCGACGCTCTACCGACTAAGCCAACTTGCCTTTTTTTTCTCTTTATTGCCTTGCATATCAAGACTATTTAAAGACTCACAAAAAAGGGTAGAGCTATGCAATTACAAAGTGAAATTATGAACCGTGAGCACTGAGCTGAGTACAATCAAAACTCTGGCATGCGCAACAATAGTTCCACTCGTGAAATGCACTCCGGTACATCCTCCTGCCCTTTCAGCACTTCAAGAAAACGGCACACTGATTCCTAAGCCAATTGCCAGATGACGGACACTCCACGAACGCACCTTATATCTTTCACACGTCCTCTTTCGCACGGTGCTCTCTGTTGGCGGTGAAGGTAGGCGGGGCGGAATGGGGCGGTGCCGCCGTCTGTGAGATGCGAAAAGAAGTAATGCGTCACGATCGATATTTACTAGCGCTTACTGCGAGATTGCGCGCGATATCGGAGGTCATGGTGAAAGCGTCTCGATACCAGCGAGTGACACTGGCCGCGCTGGCTTCGCCGAGGGAACCTAGACGCAGATACGTTATTTGCCTCCCGCTTCGTGTTAGCGTGCGCCGGCTCGCGGGAGTAGTGCACCTTCCACATGCACCAACGGGATTTCTCCGTCGCCGACTGCTTCGATTGCGAGAGCACCGACTAACAAAACCGCTACAATACGCGTTGCAAAAAGGACACGATTTTGACGGGCGAATGTCGTGTCTTGGTGGAGCGAGACAGAGGCCAGCGGGACGCACGCGTTTGCGGCTCAAGCGACGAACCTCTACCTCCCGTGTTGCTGAAGCGCAGTGTGGTAGTGTCTGCACGAACACAGGCGTCGGTAACCCATTACTAGTCAGCACACACTGCCGCTTCTCTCCTTAATTGACGACGTTTTGAGGAAGTGCATATCGGGTACCAGTGTTGATTATGAGCTTGTTGATATCATCTTTATGCGCGATTCACGATTCGCTGATTCTAAAAAATGTTCACAACTTCAGCTACCAAAGCGGTTTAATCATGATCATGGGCGTTAGTCGTCGCGATGGAGACATGCCACTGGGCGTCAACATGGGTGCATCGACGTCAAACGGTGCTATACCTGCCAAACACCAATAGACATTGTAGATGCTCTCATATAT
Organism: Rhipicephalus sanguineus; assembly: GCF_013339695.2. NCBI lineage: Eukaryota > Metazoa > Arthropoda > Arachnida > Ixodida > Ixodidae > Rhipicephalus > Rhipicephalus sanguineus. The sequence goes on along the minus strand of NC_051178.1, from coordinate 107,927,610 downwards.
CACTACACGATAAGCACAACTTCTGTGAAGACACGTTTCACTTTCGTGTTATACCGATGCCTATGACGGAGGCATCAGCCATGTTTTTTGTGTACTCTCGTAAACAGGGCGAACGGGTTGGGGTTATGGCCGCCCGCATAGACACGAGCATGGACGCGAGTGAGCGCGGAAAGGCGAACGCCGGTGTGCAATCAGCACCCCCCCCCCCCCCAAAAAAAAAAAAAACGCCAGGCCTGCGCTGAAACCGCAGCATTGGATTGGATTGGATAAACTTTTAGTCACAGCGAAAGCTGGAAGAGCGGCGTTTCTAGAGCCCGTTTCAAGCTCTCTTCGGGCTACTAATACAAGTACACTAGCAAGATACCCACTACGCCATAAATCACAATTTTTGTGAAGTTGGGAAGCACCTACTAAGCCATTACTTCGTCATTCTGCGGGGAAGCGAGGCGACAGCTACAGTCTGTAGGCATTATGTGCACATTTTAGGAGCGAAGCTCCTTATAGCATCACCTGGTCGGTCGTCGCTCCATCCGGCACGTCCCCGCCGTTGCGTCTCCCGTATCATTCAATAGATGGCACTGTCCTATAAAGATGCATGCAAACTGCAGTTGGGTGACCATATACTAAATGGCGCTGTCCCATAGAGATAGAAAAAATAAATAAATAAAAAGTAAAAAATAAAAAGTAAAAACCTAAAAATATACAAGAAAATAAAAAAGAAGAAATAGAGGAAAAAAGGAAAAATAATCAAAGCGGCGTATCGCTTTGATTACTGCCGGGCGAAACCACTGAACATTTCACGGTGTAACCATGATTGCTTCAGGAGCTTCGCCCAAGCTCTTCATCATTCACCCGTGGATATGCTGTAATTTTTGAAGCAACGACTGATGACAATGAAGAATTATGGCTCATCCCTTTCTAATGGGTTGGAAGCTTTAAACGCCCACCAGTTATGTAATTTGCATTGGGTGACGCCCCGTCGCTATTTCTCTCTCCCGCCATGCTGTATAACATACGTTGACGTGGGAGAGAGGGGTGGGGGGCAAAAAATTTTATTGAGACCCCGAGGAAATGGATCATGCGCTTATGGGTTTTTTTGGCAACCAATAAAAGTGCACTTGCGAGGAACCCACTACGCTATAAATGATTGTAATTTTTGAGAAGTAGGGAAGCACGGACTATGCCATTTTTCGTCATTCTACGGAGAGCCGTGGTACCTGCTAAACGCATGCAAGACATTGTGCGCACTTTGTTGATGCTGTGCCTGATGACGATGAAGAATTATGGCGGAGCGCTTTGTAATGGGTAGGAAGCATTCAACAACCTACTCGCTGTGCAATTCGCATTGTGTGACGCCTGGTTACAGAATTCGCGTTGTGCGACGCTTGGTGCTTATTTTACTGTTCTACCACGCTACATTACGCATGTTATTGTGGTTCCTTCCCGACATGGTGCCTGTATAGGGTCTTTTTGCCAAGCCCTTTCAAGCACCAGCATGGCTCTGAGGTAGGATACTGGGCTTCCACGCAGAGGGTCCAGGTTTGACCCTCGTTCCATCCTGGAATTTTTTTTCTTATTTCGTTTTTTTTCTTATTTCGAGCGATAGTTGTTACAGACACCGGCGGCGGCGGCGGCGGCGGACAGCTACGGCGCCAAAAATGGCCGCTGAAATGATCTCATAACAGCTTTCGCTGTAAAAAGAAGCCCCGGTTACAGTGCTCTGAGAGGGACACCTGGACATTAATTAGGCTATGGGAGGATAACCTGCACGCGCCTCGCCGCGTCTGCCTCGTTTTCCAGAGAGCGATGGTACGCTACGAGACTTGCAATTGTCACTTTTTCCTCCGTACGATCATCCATGGCGAGGAAGACAAGAACGCTAACAAGGAAAACAGACGCCCACTGTTGCCAGAATAATATATAAAGGCCGCCAGTTGTGCAAACGTTTATTAAGATATTACTGCGTGAACCTTTTTAACACGAAAGTGTTTTATACCGGGGTCCACCAAGACTTCAGTGACGTATTTCTCTAACGGAAATGGTGTTAAAAAAATTTACACGATCAGATGGCAAAAAAAAAGAATTCCGTCAATGAGCATCGAACCCACGACCGCTGGGTCTGCAACAACAGATGCCAGAGACGCTATCCACTGCGCCACTGTCACAGACTCTAGAGCTTTTACAAACGCGCCTTTTATATCTACCACTCTCCCGGTCGGCGGGGTGGTGTTGCCCTCTAGGAGCGGTAAAGTAAAGTAATTCCTCATTACTGTGGCGTCCGCGATTAGCACCTGCAACGCGTTATACGTCTGCCCCATTCGGCGCGTTTTCAGTAGAAGGCCAATTTTGTCCATGCCTTAACACACCCCGAGGTGGCGGTCTTCGCCCAAGCGTCGTAAAAGCGTCGGCCACGCTCATAGCATCACCCTAATCCAAAACGAAAATAGCTCTGCGACGCGCGCCTGACTCACCTGGCTGTTGCACCGCGTTCCCCGCTCACGCGCTCGACCCGAGCAAAAATCGCGGCCGGGGTGCGGCACGACGCGCTTTGCGTTTCCCTCTAGTCCGGCCGTGGTGTTCAGTCACATTTTAACATGCCGCGGGATGGCCACCAATTTCTGCGTCCAATATGCGACGCTCTTCTGGCTATCACACCTCGTTCTCCGATTACGCTTTCACCGTTAACTAGTACAGCTACAACGAGGGTTTGTTTAATCATTTAACATGGACCTTAGTCGTCAGGATGGAGATGTACCACCAATCATCAAAGTGGGTGCATGCACGTTAAACGGCGCTATAGCTGCCAAACATCAATATAAATTGTACAAACTCTCGTATATCAATGTACCGTAAACATTCAGTTACTTCTGTAAGGGCACGCTTTACTTTCGTGTTATTCTGATTCCTGTTTTTTTTAAACTGGAGCTGTTAAATTCATGTCAACAAACGTGCCATACAATAAGTTTGGACATCTTCTGTCGAGATACATAAATTTATTTTCGCTGGTTCTGTTTTGAAAACGAGCGCCACTCTTTCGGTAGCGCATTCGGAAGGAACCTCTAAAAAGAGATCGTCGGTGCCGCGTGACTGCGACGGAACGCCTGTTCATAAAAAGTCTTTCAACATAGTAAAAGACCGCTTACGTAAAAGACTTTTTGCGTGCCCGTGTGACACAGGTATTAATAAAACTACTGCTATGAGCAGCTGCTTAAAATATCCGCGTCATGTCGTTACGGATTTGGCCGCTAAATTAAGATAATGTTGGCTCTGATGAAATTGTTGCAGTCAAAATTACTCCGATATGACACGAACTGAAGACGCAAGAAGCAAGAGTGCATGCATTTCTTAGCCCTTTATTTTCGCGTTTTAAGCCATGAACCCTGTACTTCCCTGCGTCGACTTGCTATAGTTTAGCGTTGCTGGTCTCCGCAGGATTGCGCCAACCAACACCTCCTGTGCATAGTTTCGGTAAAAGTGGCGTCTGTAGTGTAACGTGAGCGCTGGTGCTGCATCAGGCAATGAGCTACGCCTTAGACGCCATTGTAGTGAACGAGCTTGGTAAGCCCGCTATATACACAGCACTACTCAAACTGCACAAGGACGTCGATCCACTTGGCTAAAAGTGCATCATAAGCAGCTACTGCCTGAGTGTTTCGCATGACATCGACTAACGAAATGCGTGGGATATGTCAGAATTTTTTTAAGGTAAGTGGCACTTACAGAGCATGGCACGTGGCCTTTATTGCTATTTCCGTGACACTTTTAAGCACTGTTGCCGTTTGCGACAAGCGTCACGCGAAGGGATTGGTCTAAAGCAAGAAGCGGTTGCTAGGTTATAGTGTACATGTCACTTTTCCCAACACCACTTTCATAGCCGAGATTTTCCCTACGAATCTCAGCTCGAATTTCTCGCTTAAAACATTAATGTTGAAAACATTACTGTGGTGTAGTACGTCAGTTTGGAAACGGCTGTGATATCCTCGCAGGTGCCACGTCTTCTTATCTTATCGCGCTAGATCTTGTTGCCAACAGCGGGCGTCTTTCATGAAGTAGGTCTTGAACGAAATGTTTATCTTCCATCGATGGCCCATGCTTGGCGATTACTTTGAAATAATGCACAAAAAACTCCATCCGTGAAATATCAGCAAACGTGCCCTATCAAATGTACTACATCGAGACTGCTTAGTATGCGACACCGAAATAGCTCCAACTATTGAGCCATATTTTTACCACCCATGCTATCGCTCGCTTATGTGAGCGATAGCGCTGCGGTTTTATCGGGAAATGGAAAGTGAGAAAAAAAGATAGCTTGTAGTCGAATAAAAGTCAAAGAAAGATGAAGAGTGGATTCTGAAAAGGCGGCTGCTTCGAGCGCGGCACCCGTACGCCTTTACTTACGGCGGGTCTGATATTTCTTTTCGCGTCAATATTTTTTAGCACGCCCTTCGTCGTTTCATCTTAGGGTGCATGCTTTTTTCTCGTGAAATCATTGTCGCGAAGAGTTTCGGAATGGCGGGAAATCAGCCTGACGGCAGCGCTCTACGCAGAGTGGTGCTGAACAACTGCAATAGACAGCTCTTCTGACAAAAAAACGCAGGACTCGTTTATAGCACAGCTTTGAAGACAAACAGCCTCTGGAGGCTGTTCAGCGTTGGAAAATAACGCATGTAACATTCCTGTTTCGCTTGATGTACGGTGTTGCAGCGTGTGCGTTTACTGCATTCATTCTGCGACGCGCGCTTATACGTTTCAAAGCGCATTATGCGAAGTAAATACCATTACTTTGGGGCATTGCAGTGTAACTAGCGTGCTGCTGTTATTAGTCAGCGAGTCTATATCTAAGTCTCTACACCTCAGTGAAGACATTGAAGAGCAAAGCTTTGCGGTTGAGCGATAATTTAGCAAATTTATCTAAAAAATACGAGATAAGAGTTTCTTTATTATGGCGTGGTATTTTTTTTGCTACTAGTTTGATTAGCTGAGCCTATATAATGTTCGTTGGAATACTGCGTATACCGCGTCAATCGACATTTGCCAAACTTCCTCGTTTTCTTTGAGCAAAATGTTACGAAAAGCTTTCTTGGGATCTAAACAAGACACACCGACGTATCTATGATGCAGTGATAGCATAATGCCCATATTTGCAGTAATGGTTTTCTATCTTTTTTAGTATTTCGCGCTCACGCAGGACCAGCTAAGTAATACACGCCTGGTGACCATTCACAACATAACACCTTTGTGCTCGAGTACTGGTTAAGTCTTCGAGAAGATGTGGCTTTCATTAACTGCTTGAAATAACGCAACGGACATGTGCTCCTGTCTACTCTTCAAAATACTGGGAAATTTGATGACCTACCAAGATGGCGCAGGTTCGTAACCTGTTTTGTAGAAACTCAGCGTAAAATGTAAAAAACTGCAGTTTTCCTCCTCAACCCACATGAACGAGGATCTTTGTGTTCTAAGCTCATACAAATTCCCTCTACTCCCATTGTCCTCGCAGACTGGATGATATTGGCAAAAAGTAACTTCACATTCAAAAAAGATAAATTCAGTTTCGATTAGTGAACAGTATTCAACTTGCAGTTTGTCAAGTCTTGCACAGATCCTGCGAAAAAAGAAATTGTGCACCTCTTTGCCTAGAACAACCATTATTTATCGGAAGTGTGCCCATCATGAGGGCAATAAAAGTACTCGTTTGACATCTGTGTCTACCGGACGGGAAATAACTCTTGCATTCATGCCCAAAAACATATCCAAGGGCGTTCGCCTTCGATAGTTGCGTCGATCAAATGATAAGCCATGTCTTTGTTGCCCTCCACAAGGTAAATACAACCGTAATAATCAACGTGTATGGTTTTTCGGTATGGTTTACGAAAAAATGGCATTTCAGTTGATCTGGCGAAGATAAAGCGTGATCGGCTCTTTTCGCATGGCCATTTCATTGCATTCATGTACGAACCCTTTTAAGTGGGCCAAATAGATTTCCGTATGAAACAATCCCTCTTCGGGCTGTTCATGCTTCGTACGTCGGTATTCTCTGCCCGCTTGGTTCAGCGCTAGCTGTGCTGCTGGCCTTAAGCAATTTCGACTACCCCAGTTTCGCCCGGATGCACGCAGGTGTAATAATGAACGCGGTGATAACTTTGCGGCTTCTTTTCTTGCAAACTCTGCCGGTCGATTCCACGAATGATAAAAAAAGTGTGTATATTCGATGTTTCCGATTTTCCTGATAATTTTGTATGTTGTGCACATATGACTGCACAGCACGAAATCGCAGTTCGTTTTCAAATAAAAATTTTTTTCATCACAGGAAAATTCGAGAAGTGTCGCCGGTTGACGACGACCATTTTACGAAGAGTGCGTTTTCGTAAATTCGCAATCATGCTGGCAGCTGCTTAAGCTATATATTACAAATATCTTTCTTTTTGGCGGAAGTAGAAGTAAAGAGGAAATAGCTGGTATGATTTCATGGAATTCTGAGCAAATTATGTATTTTTAAAAATTCACAAAAAACGCTGCGTTTTTGAAAATCAGTCAACTTTGGGACGCTATGGCTACTTCTGTGAACATCTCAGCTTGTTCATATTTGCAGCATGAATAGGCCTCTATGTGAATAATGAACCTCTGCATTTGTATTTCTCTAATAATTTTCAAAGTAGTAAATTTTCATGCTCGAAACACCAAAAAGGGAAAAGTGCTCTTCGATTAAAAAATCTATAATAAAAAAAACCCAATCTCAATTTTGTTCAAAGTCCCCCAAAATGTTCTCAAAGGACTGCAAAATGATATTATGAAAAAACATGTTGCATCATTTTGATTAGGACAAAAGCAGAAAATGTCAAACATTGTGTTTCCAGAGCGTTGTGGCTACTGCGGGAAGGACATCTCTAGTAACAAGAAAATACAGTAACACGTCTTGTTTCTTCTCTGACTTCGCTAAACAACAGTAATGATCTATTGTCGGAAAGTGGGAATGTTTGAAATATTCCAGCTTTCGTGCTTTTTCTTTTGCCTCTTGAAATTCTCCTTCTTGTTGTCCTGCCTGGAGTTGATAACGGGCGGCCGTCGTAGCGCCTTCGTTGTTTATAGGAACTGGAAACGCCAGTTACGTAGAAACTGCAGCGCATCTTTTTTCTTCATTGTCAGGTAAATGTTATAACACTATCGATGAAAATACTCCTTCATTAGTAAGGAGGTGGAGCAGTCGGTACTGTACAAGAAGGGATACAATCTAACGGGAAAATATTTAGAAGGTCTCGACAGGAATTCCTGTCCTTGCATATGCATGGTAAATCTGTAGAGTAAGACTCTGCGCCAGGGCTGGCTCCTGATGACAGCCTAAACTCCGCATCTGTCGTCCACAGGGCGACTGATCATTACAACATCGGAGCATTACGCCCCCGTTTTAGCGTTTTTGATTCTATTTATCCTTGTTACCCTCTACTCATATTGCGCACTAAGCCTGAAAGTATCCGACCCGTAAATGATCTGAGAAACGCACGTGAACATTTTGCGACGTCTTTCTCCTGACTGTTTCGATGGAAGCAAATGCCTGAGGCTCTTCTACTTAGATTTAGGTGCATAATAAAGAATCCAGGTGGTCGAAATTCCCGAGGTCCTCAACTGCGGCGTCCCTCATAATCACATCGCCGTTTTGGGACGTTGAACCCCAACCATTTTAAATGCGAAGCATTTCTTAGCGAACTTCTGCGACTTTGAGCGTATCTATCTATCTATCTATCTATCTATCTATCTATCTATCTATCTATCTATCTATCTATCTATCTATCTATCTATCTATCTATCTATCTATCTATCTATCTATCTATCTATCTATCTATCTATCTATCTATCTATCTATCTATCTATCTATCTATCTATCTATCTATCTATCTATCTATCTATCCGCCTACGACTTTGTGCTCTCCTGGTCGCTTGGTTAATCGAATGTACACCAAAATTGGTATGACGTAACATGACTGCATGACGAACATAAATGACGAGTCATAACATGAAAATCATGACACGCATGTTATGTACAGCATGATTTACATGCCACGCTCATGGTGCGCTGGCGGCCGTTTCGCTAGCTCTATATACACCAAAATTGGTATCTTGCGACTTGACTGTGTGGCGACATAAATGAAACGAGTTAACATGAAAATCATGACACGCATGTCATGTACAGCATGACTTACGTGCCACGCTCATGGGGCGCTGGTGGCCGTTTCGCTAGCTTGATATACACCAAAATTGGTATCTTGATACGTGACTCTGTGGCGAACATAACACGAGTTAACATGAAAATCATGGCACGCATGTCATGTACAGCATGACTTACGTGCCACGCTCATGGGGCGCTGGCGGCCGTTTCGCTAGCTTGATATACACCAAAATTGGTATCTTGTGACGTGACTGTGTGACGAACATAAATAACACGAGTTAACATGAAAACCATGACACGCATGTCATGTACAGCATGACTTACGTGCCACGCTCATGGGTCGCTGGCGGCCGTTTCGCTAGCTTGATCTATCCTGAAATTGGTATTGTGTGACGTGACTGTGTGACGAACATAAAAACACGAGTTAACATGAAAATCATGACACGCATGGTATGTACAGCATGACTTACGTGCCACGCTCATGGTGCGCTGGCGGCCGTTTCGCTAGCTCGATTTACCCCGCAGTTGGTATTGCGCGACGTTACTGTGTGACGAACATAAATAATAGGAGTTAACATGAAAACCATGACACGCATTTTCCTTAGTGACATACGAGACGATGTATGCAGCTCTTTGCTGGCTGCTTCGCATTACATCGATTCCCACAATGCGTGGGATCTGCCGGCTTTTTTATATTCTGACTCTGACGGGGTTGAACATCACCTAGTGGCTTTACGCGTTTCAATGAAGCCACGACCCTTCCACCACGACGGTTTAACTGCCGAGCTGTTTAGGCTTTCGCTGCGCCGCGTAGTGCGAAAAGAAATTGTCATCATCATGAACCCGTGAACCGCCATGCGCTCACTTCGTCCTATGCATGATCTTCTCCGCTCCCACAGCACGTGCTCCGATTTGTCTGTCATGGAAAGGATGCAATCTTAGGCGACTAAAAACGCGTAACATCGTGTAACAGCTAGTGAAAGGACTAAAATTCTAGTAACAACACTTAACAACTAGTCACTTGACTAAAATCGCGTAACGTCACGTAACAACTGGTAGAGTGAGAAAAAACCCCGTAACGTCATGTAACAAGCAGTCACGTGACTAAAATGAACGTAACATCACGTAACGACTACTCACCTGACTAACACCATTGTAATATCATGTAGCAGCTACTCAAGTGACTAAAAGCACGTAGCATCGCGTAAAATCCAGTCACGTGACTAAACATCCTGCAGAATCACGGAACGTTTAGTTATGTGGCTAAAATCACGTAACATCACGTAACAGCTAATCACATGACTAGAATACCATAACATCTAGTCATCTGACTAAAATCACGTAACGTAAACTAACTAGTCACGCGACTAAAATCACGTAACATCACGTAATAACTATTCACTTGACTAAAATCACGTGACATGTTCCCACCAAAACAACATAACAGCTAGTTACGCGACATGTTCACGCGAAAGCCACGTAACACATGTCTTGTGCGGGCAACAGAGCGAAACCGGAGAAGGATAGCCAAGCGTAGCTGTACTTAGTAGTACTAGCAAAAGCCTCCTATCTCTATCAAAAACTTGGCCTTACTAGCAAAAGCTTCGAAGAAGCCAAGTGGGACACTAGTTCCGCTATTAACGCGATAGCGTTAAAGAGCTTGTATCGCAGAATTCAGCCGTCGGCGTCGGCACCGTTGGTTGTGAGCGAAAAATCATCATCTTGTACGTGACCGAAAAATCGAAAAAGCTGCAAATAAAATAAATAATAAAAATGTTGGGTCCGAGTGAGAATCGAACCCAGGCCATCTGCGTGGCAAGCAGGTGTTCTACCACACAGCCACGCCTCTGCTTGGAGTTGCACTGAAAGTAATTTTGATGCTTCCCAAAAATACGCGTCTAGTATACAGGTGTCACAGTCCGAGATGTAATATGGCAGTAATATAGCGTGGTACAAGCGTACATTGCCATCGGGCGTCACACCACGTCAACATCATAAAGACTTGGTGGTTTAAAGACAGCCACCCATTACAAAAGGCACACACATTACTGCGCGTATTCCCTTAAGACCACGTAGTGGGTGCATCGCAGCTTCGAAAAAGGTTCTCGCGCATAATTGCTCCTGGTGTAAAGCATGCTACCCATTACATAAGGCACACACCTTATTGCGCGCATTCTGTTAAACACTCGTAGCGTTCGAAGTGCGCTATCGCGTTCAACTCTTAAAGGCGAAGCTTAAGCGTCCCCCAAATTTTTGATTGCAGCACTGAGCCACTAAGTGCAAGCTGTGTAAATTTTTTTGTCCTAGTTGCGTGCCCGTGGCGAATGTTGTTCATTGGCAGTAGATAAAGTAGAAATGTTAAATAGAATGTTTTAAGTAGAAGGGCCTCGTCAGCAAACGCTTTGGTATTTGTCGACGGTCAGCGCCGCATCTTTGCGGCTTTTTTATGGCGGGCTGGTAGCACTCTTCACTCTCAGACAAAAATGCAGAGACCTTCCACTACTACGAAGAGGAAAGGCAGCGAAGCACCGGCTGCTGTGGCGGCCGCAGGTTTTGCGGCAGCGTATTCACGTCGTTTTCGCGCCCATTTACGCTTCTGAACGTGTTGGCACTCCTTGAATTCCTGCTCTTCTTTCTTCGAGCCAACGACACGCGTCCGTCCCACAGCAAGATCCCAAAGGGCAGCTGCTTATAATAGCCCTAGAACGATCTTTAAGTCACTTGGCAAAGGGCACAACGATTGGTGAAAAGTGCCGCTGCCCAGTATCGCGATACTTGTAAACGAGGTATCGCAGGTGGCGAGGAGGCGGGGGGCACGTGTGCTAACGCGGAGGAAATAAAAAAAAATACACTCCTAGTTATGTAAGTTCGGCAGCTGACGTACTGGGCAAACTGGTTGACGTGAGTGCGACCCTGAAAATAGTAAGAAATATAAACATATGGTAACTCCGTGAACAATTACATAGTCGACAAAACCTACTCAACAGGAAATCCCTAGCGGGTACGTGCCACATAAATTTGGCAAACCCCCTACTCCCTACTTGTCAAGTGAAGATAAGCCGAAATAAGTAAGCAATTAAATAAAGGAATAAATAAAATAAATAATCAGCAAAAAATTAGTAAATAGATAATTAACCTACGCTCTGCGTGTTGTTCAGGTTGCTAGTTGAACTCCTGGCCTACGCCAGAAATTGAACTTCGAAAATTACAATTAAATATATATATAACTATACGAATAAACGAAACAATAAATCCGTAGGCTACACAGCTTTGTTGGTAATCCGCTTTCACCGAATGGAATGGCTCTTGATTTTTTATATTTTTTTTTTGTCTCCATCTTCCACGTGCTAGAAACATTGTCGCGAACTTTACAGCCACCAAAGCTCACGGAATACGGCGATATTCAATTTTCCAACTTCCTGAAGATGGTTCTTTACGCTTTCATTAAGCGACGTTCCTTTTTGCTGCATAAAACACGGAACCAACGCGCGACTGAAAATTTAATAGCGGAGCAGGTTGTCACTTCATCGTGAACGGTTACAGAAGTGGCTTTCGTCGGACACGTCAGATCAATAGCAATACGAAAAAAAGACAGCTGTTCACAATACAACCGACTACGGAAGAGTAAGTTTCTCTTTGGGTTGCGCGTGGAATCGACACAATGGAACAAACAATACAGGCAGATGTTTCAGACATTTCAATATAGATGACCGGCAACCCATTGTGAGCGGTATAATTCTTCTTTCACGCAGTGAAACATTTCGGCCGAACGATTGTATCGCGGGCAACACAAGTGCACTGATTTCGTAAATGGAACCTCACAGTTCACGTACATGTAAACAAGTACACAAAACCGAATCCGAATTGCAGAATCGGATTAGGAACGCGAAGCCGCTGTTGCCTTGAGAAATATGTCGAAGTTGTCCCGCACAGCGCTTCCTTACTGGTTACAGTGTTCTGTAAGAAATCGACCAGAGGTATACTGATTTCAGCTATACATAAGAAAGAAAAATAAACAGTAAATGTTCTGAGCTATTCTTGTGTTTATTATTACTTTTTTGGTATAACATTTTGGTATGCCTATCCCAGACCACATGGGCCGTTTGGGATGTTTTCAGTCAAAATCGCCAGTAGTAACTTAGAACATATTCCAATCAATAAAACTTGTGCCACCCTTTATTAAACATCTTTTGCGACGTGGGCTGCGCGACCCGCACGGAGGACAACGAAGAAAGAACACAACTCAGGTACTGACTGACAACTGGTTCACATTGCAAATAGTTCACATTGCAAATCTAAAATATGTTCACTTACTTCCTCGCCCAGCTTGCCGTTCTAATCCTTTATTGCAATCGTAAACCAGCCGTAGTGACTGCGACGTCTATATTTGGTATGCTTAACATTATATCCCGTCATGAATTCTTTTCACTTCTTTTCTTTCTGAACAGGGCAAGTTTCACTACACAGTTTAGACAACTTCTCTGGTGCAGACATAACCACTCTTACGCCAGCCTTATTTCCAATCCAATGTTCAATGCGCACAGACAGTTCATTTCAATTTCCAATGTTCAGTGCGCACAGACTGTTGTGTATAGGATACCCATGTCGTGTGGCCGCGCATACGTAGGACAAACTGAAAGATGTATCAATGAGCGAGTAAAAGAACATGATAATAAGGTGCAGAAAGGCGTTGATGGACACCTGGCTATCCACTGCAAGGATTGTGGCTGTGTGCCATACTTTGATAACACTTGCATTTTGTATCGCAACAGAGATATGTTAACGAGATTAATAGTTGAAGCTGCAGAAATGAAACGGGATGATATTGACTGTGTCAGTGCACCGTCTATCGCGCTTACGCAGAAGGAACTTCGTTTTTTGGATGGTGTGTTGGACATTAATGGATGAGTAATAACCGATATGACACGTGGGCTTTTGTTTTGTTTGTCTTCTTTCTTTCCTTTTTATATGTCGCGCTTCCGAATAAACGCTTAGTTGCAGTCAAGCGCTTGTGTAGTGTCTTTCTTTCTAGCTGTCCTAGTGTGTAGTTTTGCGCTTCTTACGAAGATGGATCTATACCAACTAGCCCGTTACACTTGTTTAATAAGGCAAATACAAATTGCAAGACAGAAAGCAGAAAGCTTGCGATGGAGCGGCTTCCCCAAACAAGCAAGCAGAAACGAAGAAAACCTCCCTGGCAGTGTTGTCACTGAGAAAAGGATGATGGCATGGAGGATATACGAAAGCGCTCTATAGAGCATTCCTGATATTTACAGAGAAAACAAAAAACGTATCTGAACGCACCTCTGTGCACTGCACCATAACAAAGTATAGCGATTGCTAAACAACGCACGCCGGCGCACCATTCATCAGGAAGCAACTGCCGCTGTCGAGAGTAGGTCCCACGACGTAGATCGTTTGCAGAGTGATGGCAACACCTGGAGGTAAACAACGGAACGCACTTGCGCAGTAGATGCTTGCGCAATCCAGAAGTTGGATGTGAGAAGGCTTCGCTCAAAGTTCTAGAGCTTGGATTATATGAGGCTTACTACTGGGATAATTTCGACAAAGCGCTGCGCCAACTCTGCAAAAACATTGCTCAAAGATTGGTGATGTGCGCCAGAAAGTTGCGGATATTTCAGCATCCAGCGCACAAATTACAGAGCGGACAAACTAACGTGTTGTACATAGAAGACGAACTTGCCAAGCCAAGACTATACTGATAATGCGGACAGAGAGGATGCAAATGAGAAAATAACAGAAAAATAATTATGATACGGTGCATTTACGTGATAGTATGGCAGCCAAATCACATAAAACCGCCGTTTGTTCGCTATCACCTCTTTTTCGTATAGAATATCCCCAAATCATCACGTTTTCTTAGCGCATATGCGTACACAACAATCCTGCAGACGCCGGCACCAATGTCTTCTGTCCAATGAAAGGCTTTCGCTATTGTGCTACTGATCAAAACAGTTTACAAGACAGCAGACACCAGCGATTCCTTCAACTCTGGACATATTGAGACCGCAGCACTTATTACACACCTGCTTTTCGTTATTTCTGCGAAGGAATATATGCGGGGTGCGATGATGAAGGAAAATGTCGCCGTTATGGGTCGTCGACGACGACCGTCATTGGCGTCGGCCCAGTGGTATGGGCGGACAGAACGGACCGATGGTTTTCAGCCTTTAACAGCTGTTGCAGTAATATGTGAAGAAGATGACGTGATACGGTGTTCAGAAGGTGTTCCCCGCAGTTCGCAAGTACTGCTCATACGGGAAGTTAAGTCACTATTACTTCACCACAGGGATGAAGCTTGTCAGGAGAAGCTCGCTTCACGAGAGCTCTCGTATTTGCATATTATGGCTTCGCTATGAATATGTGCACTTTTGCGTGTCGCGTGCGTTCATTTATCGTTACAATTGAAACACCTCGCTCAGTTATCAAAATGTGGGGCACTTCGCACGCCATATGGCAATTATGAACAGGACACGCTCGTTACATTCAAAGAATAATTCGCCTATTTGCATGGCCCATTGTATTTCTAGTTGCCGGTCGAAGTAAATTCATTAAAGGAACAGAGATGAACAGAGGAGAACACGTTGCTCTAAAGAAAGAACATGCTAAAAAACCAGATTATACTAGTAGCCTTTACTAGCATATTAGTAGGCATACTAGTAGCATTTCGTGCCTTTCAAGCGAAGCATCACGAGAATCTTTGCGAGATTGATAGTCAAGTTCGAGCGATATCTTCGAACGCTGGGTTCACCAACGTCGCTATATTTGTAAGGAGGCAGCAAAAAACGCCAAGTTGTCAGAAACTTATAATTCCATGTCGTTGTTCCTGGGAGACCTAATTATACTTACCAAATTTGACAGAACGCGTCCCTTTGGGTGAATTATGCGACGTAAACAATTACTCTAAGAAAATTCATATTTCACATGTGGGGCACATGTAACGTGGGGGCGATATTTTGCGTATGTAATAGCTATGACGCAGTTCATTTCAAGCCAATGAGAATAGAGAGCCGAGTTTTAAGTTTTTGTCAAGGGTCGTCTTAGTACCCGGAATTTAACGGCTCGTAATTAAGAAACAGACCATGCCAGAAGAAAGGCATAACTGAAATAGCTAATCCACGCCCTGACGCCACTGATCCATGTCGGCGACCACGTGACGTAATAAAATGGTAACGTTCTTTGGCCAGCACATCTATGTAAATGTGCTTTCTTGCTGCACGCCGCTTACTCCAGACTTCACTTGATGCAATCAAAGGACGCTCCAGCGTTCTTTTCTATTTATTTTATTCATTTCAAATGCGAAACATTTCTTAGCGAACCTCTGGCACTTTGAGCGTTTCTATCTACGTATCTATCTATCTATCTATCTATCTATCTATCTATCTATCTAGCCGCCTACGTCTGGATGCTATCATGATCGCCTCCTTAACTTGGTGAAGACCAAAATTTGCATGGGAGGGTAAGAGGATTTGACGAATATGATTGCCGGGTCATGACATGAATAACGTTAAAATCCTGTCGCGTACGTCGTCAAACCCTTTCCACTAGACACGTGTGGCACATACCCGTTTACCACGGGCCGCGGTGTACCGGTATGCGCCACAGGTGAATGACAGTTTATATCTACCCAGGAACGGCGAGAACGGACGTTGGTAACTTAAATGCTAGAGCGTTAAGGAAAACCAACAATGGCAGCGTTGACTCAACGAATGGAATGAATGAAAATTGGGATCCCTGCAGGAATCGAACCCAAGCATTCTGCGTGGCAATCAGGTATTCTACCACTGAGCCATGCGAGGTCTATAAACTGGTTTGGAAAAACAGCCTAGGCAGGCGTAATATCGGTACAACGTCACTTGTGGTTGTGGTGCTTGCTATCTAATTTTACAAGAAAGCAGTAAACACTACATAATACTCCTACGATGTGTACTCCTACGATACAGGCGTCATATCAGATTAACGTCTGTAGTTCCAATGTTGGCTCAGCTTTTATAGCAGTCTAATAAACATTACGTTTGTATTCATATGATTCAGCAAGCTATATTGAAGCATTGCTCGACCCCGGAGGAATACATTAACGAAAGTTACATATGATATCCACATCACCGCACCGTAAATTGCACTTAGTCCGCAAGAACGACGCAGTGTCCACTTCATTTCTTACGAGGCTGGGCGATGGCCTGATGCTGACCGAGGATAATGCCACATTGATTGACAGCTGCTTTGTAGACTAGGCTACGTAGGCCACATGCGCCCAGGTAGTCTACGAATACGACAAACACCATCCACTGATGTTGGTCCACGTAGCACTATCCAGGCCTACCAGCCTCGACGGCCTATACCTCACCAACGCGAAGGGTGGCTTCAGGTTCCTACTTGTCGCCGGCTCTGTCGACAGCCGATTTGTCGTCGAAATGACCGAGGCATGAGGATGTAGATGCGGTCACTGACCAAGTCAAGGTGAAAAACACAGAGACGTTTCGGGACCCATACGGGTTCCTTGTTCACACTGAGCAGGCAAGAGCCGTGTGTCGCTTCATTATGATAAAATGTGACGTAATGAACGGGTGTAGGTGTAGGAACCGAGGCATCCTACAATTCCAACAGCTCTACTATACCACATACTTCATTACACATGGACCCCTCGTCACCACGATCACGACCGGATCCTATAACGAGTCATGACCAGCTGCTGGTGCTCACTGATCTCGGTGATGATGCCCTTGTTCAAGAACTTCTTGCACACATGCACACGGTTTCCTGAAACGTGCGTGCGTTCTCGGGACACATATGCGGCTCTTCAACATATATATGTGTGCGTATAAAATTTAAACATATCTTTAGCGTCATTTTGTAACGTGTCGCTCAGTAAAAAAAGTTACGCCACAGTCACCTACCCGCCGAATGCTTCGCATAACATCGACTCCCACGGTACGTGGGATCTGCCAATTTTTTTTTCAATAACTGTGCAAATTTTCCAGCCTCAGTTTACCTTTCGTGGCACGGACGAGCGTGCTGTGAGTGAATAATGTTTTTCCGGGTGTCTCTATTCTTGATGCACGATGCAGGAGGACATGAATAATGGTTGCAGCCATCGTAGGTTTAGTTCCAGCCTTTACTTCTTTATTCAAGAACGTTCTCGTTGATGATGTTTAACTGCTGTAACCAAAAGTACACTTTAGCATGTAACCCCACGCTCATGGAAAACAGGCGTGAACTTTGAAAATAGTGATGTTAGACGAAGGTAGGTGAGAGCTAGGCGGAAGTAAACATCCTGTTTCCTGAAACGTTGCCTAGAGGCGCAGAACAAGGGGAGAGGGTTATAAGGGCGAGAGTATTTCCGAGTGCATGAACGGTATAGTTAATGAAGCTCACTACTAGAGCTTCGACCGACCGCCAAGCGTTCTGATTGTGCAACTGCGTCCTTATACGTTACTTCAAAATCCGCTAGCGACCCCGTCATGAAAGTAAAAAAAAAAAACAAGATCTGTTGTGGAGACGAAAACAGTGCGTCTGTCGAAGTTGCGTAGACTTGTGTCCAAGCGTAGATAATCGCAGGTTTCCTCGTTTTTCAAGCGAAGCTTGCTACAAGTTACAGGATTCGTGGACGTCGTGCGCAAAAACCCGCCACCGGCGAGTGTACAGAATTGCGGCCCTCGAAAGTATACGCGCCGTTTTTCAACAATTGATGCTCTCTCGATCGTGCGCTTGTCGGCGATCAGCCGTTTCTGATGTGGCAATCCGATCTTTTGTCGAGTTCACTTGTGATTTCCCGTTGCCACGTTTCATTGTTGCCTGGATGTGAACGCAAGATCGTCCTCGTTGCGTGTAGGAACTGAAGTGTTGTGCAGCTAAGCACATTGGTGAAAGCCAAATTCTCGGCTTGGAAGAAGGAAACAGTCAAGATGGAGCATTGTACACGGCCATAGAAAGAAAGAAAGAAAGAAAGAAAGGAAGAAAGAAAGAAAGAAAGAAAGAAAGAAAGAAAGAAAGAAAGAAAGAAAGAAAGAAAGAAAGAAAGAACGTTTGGCACGCACCCGCCAAGCTTCACTTGCCCCCATTTTCCCGACAGAGCAAGGGCTTCTTTAACTTTTACTTGTTTATTTTGCCGAAGCCTTTGTTCATAATAACTTACAGACAGCCCAATGTCTTACTCATATGAGTTTCTCGTAGAAAAAAAGGTACGATCAATAGATTACCGAGTTTCTAATCACTGAAACTAGAATCTCAATGATTAATTTATCATTTTGTATTAGCAAGCCAAACGTCACTCGCCGTCACCGCAGAAGGAAGATTACGTGAAAGGCAATGCTCGTTTTTCTTCGAGGGCGATCAGACGGATAATATGAGAACACCTCGAAGATCAGTTTATAAAATAAAACATAGGAAATATAAGAAATCAGATATCTTCCCTGTTTTCCCGCGAGAGCAATGGTCGCGAAATATAACGCCATGTCATGCGCTATTATAAGTGAAACGATCGGCGCGGTAAACAACATCCATCGTTGGGGAAAACACGTTCGTCGTCGTCTTGTGCAGAAGGTCTTCGAAAGACGGCATATTTCTCTCAGGGTTCTCTACGAGACATGGTGTGATGGAGACTAGTCCTGTCGTCCAGGAGAGGTGTGCCGTTGATGTGGTCGGTCGCAAATAACCTAACCTTACTACGTGCGGACCCAATGCCACTTCCACTTAAGCAATGGTGTGTCCGCGCTCGTTCAGGCAGTTTTATCCGGCCTTAGGGAGGTAGCAAGCGATATTTACCCAAAAGGACTACCGACGCGTCTAGGTCGGCAACATCTATAGGAAGTGTCTACACAGAAAAGGTTTATCGTATTCATACCTATATTAAACTCGTCATTTCCACACCTTCATGGGTGCCTAAAGGGTGTTTTCTCGTCTGTAAGCCAGTAGTGCAAGTGAGAAGATAAATTAGTAGGTAAGAAGAAATGTAATTGTTCGAAATTCTTCCACGTGAAATTGCCCGCAGCCTCCGAAAAAGTTCAAAAAATAGTTTTCGTAGTTCTCGCTGCCTAATTCTCTCATCAGACATTTGTACGCACACCAGGCGGTCGCAGCCACTAGAAGATGTCGATGACGCCTTTGCTCGTCGTACATTTTGTGAAGCTCGCATGTAAGTGCAATCTGATAACCTTAAAGGTCAGGGTGTACCGATTCATTGGGCAAGGGCGAAATTCTCTTAGAGTGTATTGTGGCGAGGCAACAGCGGCCGCTATAGAGAGCTTATAAAGTGAAGTATTGCGAATTTCTAAACTAATGTTTGACCTGCTCGCACCTTTTAGATCACAGATGCCGCTGTCCTGTAATCGAATCCGCAGGAGTTTGCTCTTTTCGCATATGTGCCCGCTTGTTTATATGTGGCCTCCACCAAGTATCAAAAGAAGTGTCCGTATTGCGAAAAAGAAAACTCGTTGACAAAGAGAAATGAATATTAAAGACAGCATATGAATATTGTGCACACAATATATTGTCACGTGGTCGTGACGTCGACGAAGACAACAGTCAGCACGCCCGAGATGAAACTGTTTATTTGGCCGAACTTGTGGCCGACAAACTGAAAGCCAAACTACAGCAATACACTGATAGCGGCGAACAGAGCGTCGACCGTCGATCAAGTGACAAGCGGTAAAGCGCGTCGGCTTTTATACAGGCGCTATCGAACTTTCCAGCAATATCGCTGGTTGCGGCTATATCTCTAGACAAAGCTGGAACATTCGCGTGCGGCGCGCAATCTTAACAAAACGATCTACTACAATCGCGAAGTTTCTCGAACACTGCTTCGCGGACAGCGTCGAGCGTTGGTAACCGTCCTTGCTGGTCAAACCCGAATACATCAAAATAAAAGAACAAGTGGGCATGGCATTGCCCCCCTCTGAAAAAGCATCCTCCCGATGCTTATGCAAGAACAAAGAAGAGAGAAAAAAAAAACAAGTGCCTACATAAATAAATTACAATAACAAAGGAAAAAGTACAGTTCCCAGGATCGCTAACGCGCAAAAAACGGCTTAAGGCGCACGACATGGACGACTTCAGGTCGTGCGCGGCGTCGCTGGGAGTTCGTAATGCCGTCCGGGATGACCTCGTAGTTGAGAGCGCCGAGACGTCGAAGAACCTTGTAGGGTCCGAAGTATCGACGAAGGAGTTTTTCGCTAAGCCCACGTCGGCGTATCGGCGTCCAGACCCAGACACGGTCGCCGGGCTGGTATTCCACGAAGCGTAGTCGGAGATTGTAGCGACGGCCGTCGGTGTACTGCTGGGTCTTGATGCGCAGGCGGGCGAGCTATGGAGCTTCTTCGGCTCGTTGTAAGTAAGCGGCGGCGTCGAGGTTTTCTTCGTCGGTGACGTTCGGTAGCATGGCGTCGAGCGTCGTCGCTGGGCTCCTTCCGTAGACCAACTTGTACGGCGTCACCTGCGTTGTTTCTTGGACGGCCGTGTTGTAAGCGAAGGTCACATACGGAAGGATGGCATCCCACGTCTTGTGTTAGACGTCGACATACATGGCCAACATGTCGGCGGTGGTCTTCTTTAGCCGCTCGGTGAGGCCATTTGTCTGTGGGTTGTATGCTGTGGTCCGTCGGTGGCTTGTTTGGCTGTATCTCAGTATTGCCTGAGTTAGGTCAGCAGTAAACGCCGTACCTCTGTCGGTGATGAGGATCTCTGGGGCGCCATGACGCAGGACGATGTTCTCAACGAAGAACTTTGCTACCTCGGCGGCGCTGCCTCTGGGCAGGGCCCTTGTCTCGGCGTAGCGGGTGAGGTAGTCGGTAGCTACGACGATCCATTTGTTTCTGGTATTGGACGTCGGGAACGGCCCCAGTAAGTCCATCCCGATTTGCTGGAACTGCCGTCGAGGTGGCTCGATAGGCTGCAGAAGTCCGGCTGGCTTAGTAGGCGGTGTCTTGCGTCGCTGACACTCCCAGCAGGTCTTTACGTAACGAGTGACGTCGGCGGAAAGGCGCGGCCAGTAGTACTTCTCCTGTATTCTTGCTAGCGTGCGAGAAACACCCAGGTATCCAGACGTCGGGTCGTCGTGCAGAGCCTGGAGGACCTCTGGCCGCAATGTCGAGGGTACCACGAGAAGGCAACCGGCTCGAAGCGGTGAGAAGTTCTTCTTTAGGAGAACACCGTTGCGCAAGAAAAGCGACGTCAGTCCCCACGTGAATACCTTCAGAACAACGGTGGTCCTGCCCTCGAGGTATTCCACAAGGCCCCTGAGTTCTGGATCCGCTCGCTGTCGTTCGGCGAAATCGTCGGCGCTTATGGTTCCCAAGAAGGAGTCGTCCTCCTTGTCGTCCTGCGGCGGTGGGTCGACGGGGGCGCGAGACAGGCAGTCAGCGTCGGAGTGTTTTCTTCCGGACTTGTAAACAACAGTAATGTCGAATTCTTGAAGTCGTAGGCTCCACCGTGCGAGGCGACCTGAAGGGTCATTCAAGTTAGCTAGCCAACACAATGCGTGGTGGTCGCTCACAACTTTGAAGGGCCTGCCGTAGAGGTAGGGGCGAAACTTGGATGCAGCCCAGATGATCGCTAGGCACTCCTTTTCTGTTGTGGAATAGTTCGTTTCTGCCTTTGATAGCTACCGGCTAGCATAACTGATGACCCTTTCCTGCCCGTCAGTCTTCTGCACAAGGACGGCGCCGAGTCCTACGCTGCTTGCGTCGGTGCGGATTTCCGTATCGGCGTATTCGTCGAAATGCGCTAGTATCGGAGGCATCTGAAGCGTCGTTTCAGTTCTTCAAATGCTTCGATTTGCGCCGTTTCCCACTTGAATGGCACGTCGGTCTTCGTGAGGTGAGTTAGCGGTTCGGCGATTTGTGAAAATTCCTTGACGAAGCGCCTGTAGTTGGCGCACAAACCGAGAAAACGGCGCACGGCTTTCGTGTCGGTGGGGGGCGGGAAGGCAGCGATGGCAGCTGTTTTCCGCGGGTGTGGACGAACACCACCCTTGCTGATCACGTGACCCAAAAACAGTAGCTCCTCATATACGAAGCGGCACTTTTCAGGCTTCAAGTTGAGGCCAGAGGTCTTGATTGCTTGTAGTACAGCGTCAAGGCGCCGGAGGTGTTCGTCGAAGCTTGAGGCAAACACAATGACGTCGTCCATCAATATTATAACATCAATATTATATGTTAGTACTACTGATATGGCTACAGTTCGGGCTAGCCTGGCTTACCTAGCCTGAAATTTCTTCTTGTGTTTTTCCGCATCACATATGTGAGAATAAATTACTTAGTCTCTCGTACAGTGATGTGATATTAGAAGAATGCAAAACTGTGCCCTACCTGTAGGGTTATTCGGTATGCACGATTCATATTGTCGTACAAGGCTCAAACTATATTCGCCAGCATTAGGTGTCCATCTGTTAGCAGTTTCATGAAATGATGTTAAGGTGTTTTAATTATCTTAATCATATCGATGAAATAAAAACATCACCGGAATAAGGAAGACATTTCACATCGGTGAAGTTAATAGCCAGTGAAATATTGAAGTAACTAAACTAACAGTACCTCTCGTTGTCTTTGAATTATATACTGATGCAACAGGCAATGACAATTTAACCCACTAAGATGCTTGCAATACAGTGAACGCATCGTTTCACTAGGTCGTTATGTTCTACGTAGACAGTTTATACTATTTGTTAACTTCTACAACTGGAAACTACGATTAGAAAAGAGCCATAAATGCTGAACTGCATGAGATGTGGACAGATGTGCTTTACGGAAGTATGCCGGTCACGCACGAAAAGGAAGGACAGCGATGAAAGCCCGCGAAATACGCTATAGATCCTTTTACCGTGATAGGAGCATGAAGGAGCAGCTTTTCCCGGTGGTCACGCAGAATGCATTTAGGTACGTCAGTGGAGTACACATACGACAATGACATTACTTTGAAAGATTTCTTTCTTTCATTATTTCTTTTTGCTTTTTTTCTTTCTTTTTCGTCAGAGCCGTTCATCCTTCGGGATGCTTTCGGCGTCGTGAAGATTCCATTCAATCACTCTAAAGGATCTGATTCTCTGTATACCGGCTTCGCCGCCGCCGCGCTGTTTCGGTTTTCTTTGCGGATAAGCGAAATGGTTCCTCTGACCGAGCGTGGAGAGATAGTGGGTGCCTATCGGAGCACGTTTTCGCTTTCTCCCGAAAGATACACTGTAGTCACCCGTTGCAAAAGATGGTGTGGCTAGCTAAACATTAAAACCTGTCGTAAACAGCGCAAGCATCGCACTGATGAGATTGAAGAGACGTGCGAGTTGGGTGCTGCGGACACGGTAACCGAGTTTTCTGTCTACGCTAGGCATTTCGCCTTCATTGCGTGCTCTGTCGCTTGAAGCCTTGCCTATCTGTGCTGAAGGGGCCGGCTGTCAGCTGCTAATAGGACAGAAACATTCACAAAAGCAGCAAAGCCAAGCTGATTGCTTGGTGCTGCTTTCGTACACCAGGAAGCTGGTACTCCACTAGAGTCTTACTATACCCCAGCTCAGCGGAGCCAATATTCTCTCATTGTCCAAGCCATCTCTTCCGTGTCCCAATTAGTTTGCACAACAACTATCTCTGCAACATCACAAGCAATATGTAGATGAAGAACAAATTAGCACAGCACGAGACAGCTGACATAAGCTATTTTCCGCAGAGCGATACCATATAGCCGAACAATAAATTATTCCTAAAACAACGTTGTTCGTTCATTGATGCCTTCACTGTAGCAGGAATTCCCAGCATCGTGGTGGTACGCTTCTTTCTCATAATTCGTTTGTGCATGTTGTTTCAGCTGCTACCGCGAAAAATTAGCTTGACTAATTGTTCTTTGTTGTTTTCTTGAAAGACTTATTAGTACAGCCCGATTCGGAATTTCGACCTTATTGGGAATGAAGGCATGCAAAACAAGTAAATCATGGTTAAAGCTTCATTTTAGGTTTCATGAGTTCGAAACAGCGCGAAAAATACCAGAAAAAAATTATGAAGCCTTCCCAACAAGCTCAGACCCATACCCTTTCAAAGTCCATTTTAGGTTCTTACTTTTTTATAGGAATGTGATTGAAGATCATCGGCCGTAAGCACAATTGGCAGTGGTAAAAAAGCGAATATTTGATTATGCAAATGCTTCTCTTCCATTTTAATGTGCTCTAGTCTTTTAATCATCGAAAATTGCCTCCATTTCGAACAGTTTTGCGAAGTGCCCGTTCACGGCCTATGCTGCGCACCCAGACATTGAAACAAGAAACGTATAAGCCATGATGGCATTGCAGGCGCTGCTGTTGTAGTTTTAGGAAAGCGTTTGCTCGCTGCACATACTCCGAAAAAAAAGTACATCTTAATGATGCCGCGCAGCCAATTAACTCGAAGAACACAAATGGCACCTGATTAGTTCTAGCAATTTCTCAAAGAAGAGCGCAGAATTGAAATGTACCACCACGGGAAGTTGCCGTGGATACAGCTCTTCCTTGTTTATCTTGGGACAACGAAACGTATTTTCATTACGCCGCCACGAGGCTGAAAGAGATTATATAAAAAGCAATTACAGGTGATACTGACAGTTTCTTGATCGTAATCGTATAGCTTTTTGTACACCTCGCGCGGAAGGAATAAGAATTTCTATTTATAGATGCCGTATAGACTGCTGGATACTGCCTGCCTTAGAAAGGCTTAGCTTTGTAAAATGACTCTACAGTGAGCGTAGACGTAATGCCCTGATGCATTTACGTCTTCAAAGTACGCGCGTTATGACGCCCAAGGTGTGGCTCGTTCTCCTTGTCGTAAACATCTTTACTGCGATAATATCACGCGCGCTGGTTCAAAAGGGCGGCCGCGTGCACAAAAGTGTACAGTGTAACCAAACCAGCTCGACTCTAAACTGTTCGAATAAAGAGAAATTTAACATGATACAAGCCCACAGCGCCCATTACAACGTGTTCTCTCAGAACTATAGGCATACAAAATGAAAATCGGCTACTCTTACTAACTATACTGATTGCAAGCCAAAGAGCACATTCTTTGACATTTGAGCCCTGTGACGTACTAGCGTTGAACGATATCATCTTCTACGAAGACTATCGACGGCACCATGAATTCCTAATCTATCTAGGAGAGCAACATTGTAAACTCGCAGTAAAGCTCGTAACACGGACACCCAAAGGTTTGCTCGGCACGTATTACTAATGTCGACCGCGAAAAGATGAAGACCGTCGCTATAGGATGACTTGGAACAATAGGGCTGGCATAGACCACGGTCTAAGTTGTAAAAGGTGTCACATTCTTCCATGTGATACTAACGTCAATATCAGCCTAAAGAGTCATTACTACACATGAATAGTGGTGTTTTCTGGATGCATTGATTGGACTCCATTCACGGAGAGTGTAATTGGCTGCAACGTAGGCTGCCGGGATATTGCTATGCAGCGCTTGAGCTGAGAAGACTAATAATAATAATAATAATAATAATAATAATAATAATAATAATAATAATAATAATAATAATAATAATAATAATAATAATAATAATAATAATAATAATAATAATAATATGTGCGCTTTACGTGCCAAAACCACGGTATGATTATGAGGCACGCCGTAGAGGAGGGATCCGGTAATTTTGACGACCTGGTGTTCTTTACCGTGCACTGAAATCGCACATACACGGGCCTTTAGCATTTCGCCTCTATTGAAATGCGACCACCGCGGCCTGGATCAAACCCACGACCTTCGGGTCAGCAGCCGACCACCGTAACCGCTACACCACCGCGGCGGACTTGAGAAGATTAGGTCAAGCATTGTTAATTCTCGCAGTCGCTTTACTGAAGAGGAAAATGTTTGAAGAATTGAGCATGTATGTATGTATGTATGTATGTATGTATGTATGTATGTATGTATGTATGTATGTATGTATGTATGTATGTATGTATGTATGTATGTATGTATGTATGTATGTATGTATGTATGTATGTATGTATGTTACCTAATTAATATAACTCTTACTATATCATAAATAGTCGTTGTTGGTAAGCACGCACCGTGTTGGAAAGCATGCACCGGTGTATGTACACCGGTGCACGCACTGTGTACATGGAAATACAGAGAGGGAGATAGAAGCACAATGCAAACGGCAAATGTTGATTGCAAAACCAAGAATCACTCAAAAGCACACATTGTGCGCATGTGTATGTGTTGAAACATTTGTAATAGTCATAAATGTATACATTCAGGCGTGAAATGCGAGTGCACTTTCTGGCTTGCATTTTTCGCCTGCACCATGCCCAAAGCAATGTTTCTAAATATTATAACCAGTGGCAGCCGTGCTAGCCGAACTGACGGGCCTGCCATTGATTGATTACATGAAAATGTAAGCACGACAACAGCATAGCATCGCTTTGCCTTACCTCGACCGATATTTTTTTCTGACTTAGTTGTTAGGAGCGCATGTCTGTCGTCTTTTGAATAGATACGTCTTTTGTACTAGATATCTACAAAATATCGCCATGTACCTTACATTTATTTAAAAATGCACATGACAATCGCTGTTTATTATTTATTATGGTGCAGTAAAAGTTAAAGGGATTCCTTTCCGGGCTCAGTTCTGACGGGTTGACGAAAATGCATTGGGCAAACATCGACAATACACCGTGTGTACTTACCAACAACGACTATTGGTAATATAGTCAGTTATATTAATCACGTAACGTACATACATACATACATACATACATACATACATACATACATACATACATACATACATACATACATACATACATAGTTTGCATTCAAGTTCATGTGGATTTCATGATCTCACATCCCTTAGCCAACCTTTTTACTAAGTCATGCACATTAGACCAAGAAACAAAATTTTGTATTTGCAAAGAGCTCGTCTCCAACACTACAGTTATTTTCTGCTACCCAGCGGTACAGTGATAATGGATGGTT
The DNA here is from genome assembly GCF_013339695.2 of Rhipicephalus sanguineus. Taxonomy (NCBI): domain Eukaryota; kingdom Metazoa; phylum Arthropoda; class Arachnida; order Ixodida; family Ixodidae; genus Rhipicephalus; species Rhipicephalus sanguineus. The sequence goes on along the minus strand of NC_051178.1, from coordinate 107,900,487 downwards.
TTGGGCATGCACGTTATTAGCTGCGAAGCATCTCTTGCTCGGGGGTATGTCCCGCGGCGTGTTCGTCCGCACTCACACTAGGCATGCGCAACTCTCCTCTTTCCCTCTCCCCAACAGCTGCGCGTTACTTACTCCACTTCTCTCCCAGCAACTGCTTGCGCTTCTCTTGCGTTCTCGCTTCTGCTCTCGCGGCGCATGCGCTACTCTCCTCCTCTAGTCTCCTCCCCTTCAAGCGGGTAGAGCGCTGCGCGTGTTGTCCAGCGCTTGCTTCCGTTGACTCCTCTGAAATGCGGGCTCGACGTGCCGAAATTCTCTCCTCCGCAACGCGCGATGAGCGCCAGCTCATGCGTGTCCCCTCCCTCTCTCTCTTCTCTCCTACGCTGCCCCCCCCTCGCACGCCTGTCGACCGCGTTCCCCGCTCGCCCTGTGAGAATTAACGGCCAGGCTAGAGGGAAGACACGACGCGCGTAGTGTTCCTCTTTGCGTTCCACGACGCGAGGTCGGTAGCGTGCCCGAGGTCGGTAGCATGCCCAGCGAACGCCAACGGAACGCGATCGTGCAAGTGCTGCGGCTTCGCAACGCCTCATGGTCCCCTTTAGCGGGAGATGGTGTAATATTTTTCTTCTCCTCACTTTCTCTTGTTTTCCCTTATCGCATGATATTGCGCTGGTGGTCTAGATAAAAAATAGAAAAAACTAAGATAAACGAGCCACCTGTCGAGATTAATCTTCTCCTTCCATTTATGTTTCCGGGGCCGAGCGAAATCGCGTGCACACTACTTTGGCTGCGTGCGCCCGTGCGTCCTGCAATATTTACCTGGATCTCCGTGAACGCGAATCCTGCTGCGGAATCAGTGAAGACCAGAGGAGGCTAATACGCTGGAGCACAAAAATCTGAGTTACGAAGAGGCAACTTGTTCGCTCCCTTGCACGCGAAAGAAATAACACGTTGCATCAACAAATGTATACCCACGCACGCGAAAACGCAGAGAAGTTCCCGAAAACAGGTATTACGGTAACTTATTCGAAGAGTGGGCTTCTCATACTTCTCTCTAGACCGCGCATGCGCAGCACGCGTAGGGAATGTTAGAGCGAAGCAACCTGTCTCATCGAGGCAGGTTGCAGAGTAGCGGCTGCATTTATTGCTAGACATGTTGAGTAATGTTGGAATGAACTTTTTAAAAACGAACATTTATATCCCGGACACCACACTCACATATTTATTTTGTGTGCCTTTACTCCATGCACGGATAGTACGGCTTGATGCGGCTCCCCCTTCGTCACCTTTACAACCCCCCCCCCTTTACATACACACGCACACATGCACACTGTTGTGCGCGCTAATATTTCCCCATGAATCGTAACGATGAATGGTAACCAGGACTATCAATATAGCTGTTACCAACCAAATAGTAAGCAACTCATATTCCACTTCTGCTACAATATGTACACGAGTTTTTTCGCACTGACCTTCATCGCTTTCGTGTTTTCACGGCTACGTTATTACGACTAGATTTCACAGAACGGACGTTCCGTGAATCTGCTCTGCATGATATACAGTAAAATGCCACGAACGTCCGAATACAGGACCAGAATAATGTAGAACTTATGCAATATTCTGGCTTGTAATCGAAATGTACTACAGATGTGACAGATGAATAAAGCCATGAAGTTTCTCAAAGACTAGACATTCGGCACTAAGAGTCCATACACCAAACTCGCCTTGTACATTTGCCATTCGGGGCCGTATTAGATGTCAAATGAATTGACATACAATAAACGCAAGCGAAGCTGGTTAGCAACGGCGTTATGTTATAGCTGGAGCTGGTTTTGCTAATTGATTCAGAATGCGCCTTCTGTATTCAAGGTAGTACCGTATAACAAGTTTTAGCTGAACTCATTATAAGGTTGTCTTGGAATACGTTGTCGCTGCAGCTCACTGCTAATCCGTCCTGCAAAGTTATTCGCAGCTGATCATGGCACCTTGAAGGACTGCCGTATAGCGTCTCCTTTTTCTCAGTTCCACAATATTGACCAAGGGTACTGCAAACCACAACAAATTTCTATTTTAACAATAACGTTGGCGATAGGCGTCCCTTATAATTCGGTCAAAGCAGCAGACGCTTCTAGACTGCTAACGTCGCTCTTTTGCTCTTTGCACAGTTCGTTTGTTTATTTATTGCTAAACATTTGGAAAGAACTAAACCCGTGTTTCGGAAGCAATTCCTGGTCCGATTTTATGCCAGCATCAAAAAGAAAGCATCTGTCGTTCTAAAATTTCGAAGAAGAATCTGTAATGATGCAAATTAGGATACGTAACTCTGATAAAGACGACACTAATGCTAAAAAATAAATGATTTTTTAAATACACTTGTATAATTCGCGCGCAGCGTGCCACATTTACTAGCATAGTAGCCGCATTGGCTAATGTTGTCTATTGTTGACGATACACTCTTATACAATGCTATAGAATAATACATGTTTTAGACTTTGCCTCTGCCTAATTCCCTTTAAAAACTTCGCGCACACGACAGCAGTTCCCCATAGCAAACTTCGTCGCCCAATTGTTTTCCTTCTTTTTTCGGTTCATAAAAATTTTGTTTAATGCAAATAGATTGTTCGCAGGCTTTCCGCCATCGCCTCACCGCCGGCTGTTCGGCTTAGACACAACCAAGCACACCGGAGTAGCGTGAAAGCGGCCAGATTAAATACAGCGCTGCGGCACGCTGCGCATAATCTATTGCAGTTATGCGAGGGGGATCTGCGCGTTTGTCGACAACGGCTCGTTAGTTTGATTACGAGCAAATATGCAGCCACACTGCGGGCTTCACTGGTTCGTGGGGCCTCGTGTGTCGCCAAATCTGTTCGCGCATTTAATGGCGCTGCGCCGGATTCCGCACCGCCATCGTATATTTGGGAGATGTTGAACCCAAGTAAACATTATGATAGAATGCCTCACTCGCACGGCAAGTCACTAAGTGCCTATTATATTGCAAAGTTGCGAAAGCTGTCTGCGAATAGCGCCACTGACCAACTCTGGCTGAGATGCATCTGGTAGAATTCAAAGTATTTACAGGCACAGCCTCCCCACTTGACGCGCACTAACGCTCACCATGACCCTTGAACAAAGGGCTGCTGTGGAACATACACAAAATGTAATATATGTTAACGCGACCGCCTCACTGACGACCTTTGCAGTACATAGTCAGGGCTGGCTATCCTGTCATTTCCTATTTTTCCCTTTTTTTTTTGCAGCAAATCATAACGTACTCAGGCTGCGTACTGCACACGAAAAAAACTTACATAGAAGCAAGATAATCATAACGGGCAATCAGAAGCCTAAGGTCTCACATATACCAAGGATAATTCGGTGGGGGGGGGGGGATCGAATGGAAGGAACGTCGAAGCACACGTCGACTGGAGGGTATGCGTTAAAATAAGCGCCCATAGCTAATGAGTCACTGTTATTCAAACAGGGTGGCGCCTCAACGACAGGCTTAGCACAAAAACAATGTAAAGAAAGGTGGCGATGGTTGGCCGTCCGCGTATTGCCGCACGTGCAGTTGTTCGCACTGTTTTTGATGAGTACTCGTTTGTACGCATGCACCAAGATGAAACAACGTGGTTGATTGTTACATCATCTGGGCCAAGACTGTCAGCGCACAAACATTGTCATGATCTAGAAAAGAGCTGTCATCCCTTGATACCTCCACACATTTGTGCACGCGTGAGTGACCGTTATTTTCATGTATCTGTTTTTGATCCGGCTTCCCATAAATCATCGTTGTAAGTTAGCGCTTGTGTGCGTGTCCCATCCACGTCGCTTCACTTCCGCGCTTAACAATATGAACACTATCATTTATTTTGTCGTTGAGTGCACATATATTCCATCTGAAGTAAAGTGACGCCAAATGTCAACAAGTCATAAACGCTGGTGACAGTTATCGTACGTAACGTATTAGTTGCGTGTCGTCACAGCTGCACCCATCTGCTGACGGAGTGCGGACAGTGTTTAGCAGTACTATGCCAAGTCATTTCGATACCGGGTGATATAACGGGCAAACCGCGAACACGTGCACAAGCCAGCGCGAAAGAAAATCTTGGAGGACACTTGAGCTTCGCCTTCAACAGCAGAACGTGATAGCGTAATCGGGCCCCGTGCGCATCGCCTTCCCAATTGCTAGCCCAGCTTTAGTTCTCGGTGGATGCCTTAACCGTGCCGCAAAGAAACGAATCTCCGTGCGCGTAACATTGGCTGTTTCAAACTATCCTAGAATGTCTACTGCAAGTAATGTTGCACAATGCCCACTGCGCCATAATTCTTCCATTTGCGAATCAGCGAACGGCCCACTACGCGTCCGTAAGGCACCACGCAAACCTGCGCAGCTGCTCACTTTGTTGATGCTTTTCGTTATGATAATGATAAAATATGTCTGCGCGCTTTGTAACGGGTGGGTCTTTAAAAAACCCAATCGTTGCGCACCTCACATGTTTTGACGCCTGGCGCTATTCTACGCGTCCGCCACGCAATATTACATGCGCTAAGGAGACTCCTCCCACTACATTAGATTCTTACGGTGTTTTTTTTTTTCTGAAGCAGTTTCAAGCAATTGCGTGGCTGTAGGGTAGAACACCTGTTTGCCACGCAGAAGGTCTGGGTTCGAGTATTACGAAACCAAAGATTTTTATTCTTTATTTTAATTCCACCTTTCTCGATTTTTCGGTCACGGACAACGCTGATTTTCCGCTCACAACCAACGACGCCGACACCGACACCGACGCCGACACCAACACCAAAATTTCTGCGAAACGAGCTCTTTAACGCTATCGCGTAAAAATTGATATGTAGTCGGCTTCTTTTTTTGCACGAAACGCCCAGACCACATTTTTTTGAGGGCCACCCCGTAATGGAAAGCTCTGGAAAAATTTTTACCATTCCGTCTTCTTTAACGTGCACTGACATCGCAGAGCGCACGCGCCTCTAGCACTTTGCCTACATCTAAATGCGACCACTGCGACCGGGATCGAACCCGCGACTTTCGTGTCAGAAACCGAGCACCATAACCACTGTACCACGCGGTGGCCTACTGTGCAGTAACTCTAAGCACCGCATTCATAAGTTGTATGTCATGCATGTGTATGCGCTTTATACCAAATTCGGCCCTTCAAAACAGCGACGGGTTTTAAAGGCACTGTTTAATTACCTGTCAAAAATTGGCCTAGTGGGAAATCTCTAATGATTGACTATTTCACACAGCAAAGCGTTAACTAACCTAACACCCTCGTTCTATAAATTTCTATCAGGTTCACTTGCCCATTTCATATTTTTTATATTCTTTCTTTTTATTATTATTTTCATCCCTCTCTTTTCTAGCCTGTCAATCTCGTTCCCCATCCCTACACAGAGTAGCGTGCTAGCGGTATACAGACGCCTGCAAAGATCTCTGTATTTCTAATAAAGAGTCTCTCTCTCGATGGAATGTTCACAGCAGTAGTAATGAGGACGCCGCGCAGTTGTCGACCAAGGTGTTGGCTTGCAGCAAAGCCTGTGAGGACCTTGCATTGTTAAAAAAATGTGTAATGATCTCGCTATCGCTTTGTACACTTTTAGTGAAAGAGAGAGCGTGGGAGGGATGAGAGCGTATATATTAAGGTAAGAGCACAATAGTCGACCTTAGGTAAGGGTGCCCTAGCATGCTACTCTGCTGTATGCGACGTCATTTCTTTTGAGTGACACACCATGGTATCAGTCATGTGCAATAGCTCTACGCGGGTTTCGAGCATTTCAAGAGGAACCTTGCGTGGGGAAACGTAGTGACGCAAACCTGCTAGTTTTCGACTTACGTAAAATTGATATGTTGCGTCAGTTTTTTCCGCACTGTTGAGTCTTCCCCCTCATCGCGACTTAGCAGCGAGTCGTGCTAGACGCGCTCTTGCAAAGAGCTCAAAGGAGTGACGTGCAGCCGCAATATGTAAATTTTATTCTGTGGCGTTGATTGAAGGTTTGCTTGCCCACAACGAAAAAAATTCGATCCGCGGGTCAACTGGCTGGGCGAAAAGATAAATGGAGACCACATTTCCCTGTACTAAACTCATAAAAAAGAAATGCTAAATTCAGTTGAACAAGTTTTCGAGGACGCACAGAAAACCATTTTCACATCCGACTATTTGCGACTCAATGGCCTTTTCTGTCGTCCTGTTTCATGCATATTTCATTTAGTCTACTCATATAAAGAAATTTGTGCGAAGTACTTTGTCTGGAACATTTCTATTCGAGACTGGTGCACGCTGTTTCTTGCAACAGTGGTTCTCTACTGAATTTCAAGGTAACCTAGACAGCCGGTGCGACACGTAGGACTGCGGTGCTCGAACCAATTGTCGCGTTTTCATCGTGAACAGTGTTGCACTGTCCGTATTCCCTTGAGTCGGGGCACTTCTGACAGTGTATTAAATTTGTACGATGACAGTATTAGAGTAAAAAAAGAATGTTATTTTCAGATGTTCTCTCAAAACATGACCTGACTCAACACCATGACCTGAATATGACCATGTTCTCAAAACACTTCAGTTAATTTACGCTTTTCATTGCAGTATTGTTTGTTCAGTCTATCTGAAAAGGAAACCTAGGTGAATATATATTGCTGCATGAATTCTTTTACCTTCGCGCGAACGATTGTTATCTATCGCGTTGGTATGATTTTAACATTAACACATCGTGGCCATCATGTAGACTTTGCAACCGGCTTCCTCCGAAAGCGTATCGTATAGACAAAGATGTACACAAACAAAACTTGAGCGAGGGAAACTAAAATCAAGGACAATTAAAATAAAAGCGATTGACTGTTCAGAGATTGTTAGGGACGGTTTAACGTGCCACACACACACACACACACACACACACACACACACACACACACACACACACACACACACACACACACACACATATGTATATGTGCGTGTGTTCGTCTTTTCTTGATGCTCTAATATTTACCACCTCCGCTATGAGGATTCCTTGAACACACTTCATAGGATATGAACTAGGGGTGTGGGATTATAAATATTTTGACTTCGTGGTGAGTTTCAAAAGCGAAAACAAAGAGCGAATTGAATCGAATATTTTTATATATCTTAGAATACGTATTGTGCAACTACTGCAGCTTTCGCAAAAAAAAAAAAAAAAGCCAGGCATGAAGAAGTAGGTTTGCGTCTTCGCGAACATGAGAGTTCGCTAAAGGGGGCCCCGTACTCGCACTTAGCGATGCACTACAAGGAGTGCACTTGCCAGCCAAAACTGTGTGACACAGAAATAATCGACAAGCACAAGAAGCGAACGACATCAGAAATAATTGAAGCGTTTTGAATTAAGAAAGATGGCAATAGGTGCGTCAGCCAGGCGTCTGTTCTGGTAACAGATACTGAATTTGCTTGTTTGGACGTTACATGAATCAGTGCACTTTTTTACTTGTTTTCTTTAGGGTGGGGGGGGGAGGGGTTAACACGTGCTTACCTGCTGTATGCCATCGGTTATCATAGCGGTCTTTCGTTGATTCACGCTGTTTGTGATAATAAGGGTGGTTTGTCGTGACGTGCGTTCATGTGATGCATATATAATAATGTTATTCCCAATAAAAAAATTTCAGTTGCTAGTAGCGCTCCGTCCTGTGTCCTTTCTGAGTCTTCGTGTATATTGCGCTTGTTTCATCATGAACCTTTACCAACATGCCCAACTGGCAGTCAACCTAAAAGTATGTTTGCTGTACAGGAAATATACAGAAAATCTATGCATTGTACAATACGACTGCTTGACCGTGCCCCATATGTAGCTATTTGACGTTGTCATGAAGGATGGAGGGCAGGTTGATATGTTCGGGAAGTAGCGAAACCGTTGCGCACGCCCCCATTTGTCCAGACAACGGAAATAGGGGCTCACTGTCCCCCGTAGGTGGACCAATCGAGAGCTTATTTCCTCATGACGTCACCTGAACGGACTGCTGGCATTGGACATTGTGCCAAAAAGACGAGGAACCTCGGGAGAGCATAACGCGCTCGTTCTTTTATTTTCAGGGGCTGTTTAGAAGCCCTTTAAAGTGTTTCTTACACCCTTTATATTGCCACGCCCACTTCTTGTCTTGTTTTGATGTATTCGGGTTTGACCGGCAGGGACGGTTATCAACGCTCGACGCTGTCCGCAAAGTAGTGTTCTAGAAGCGTCGCGATTGTAGTAGATCGGTTTGTTAAGATTGCGCCCCGCACGCGAATGTTCCAGTTTTGTCTGGAGATAACGCCGCCACCAGCGATATTGCTGGAAAGTTCGATAGCGCCTGTATAAAAGCCGACGCGCCTGATCGCTTGTCATTTGATCGACGGACGACGCCCTGTTCGCCGCTATCATTGTACAGCGTGTATTGCTGTAGTTCTAGTTCTCATTTTCACGGCCACAAGTTCGGCCCAAATAAACAGTTTCATTCTGCAAACGCCGACTGCTGTCTTCGTCGACGTCACGACCACGTGACATCTGGTGGAGGTGCTGCTTCATGATCCGGACGCCACCGCGGAGTGCTGACCCAAGCCCAAGCCGCGAAGAAGACGACTCTAAGGTCAACCTGGATCCTCGAACCAGCCGCCGGCAGAAGGGACTACAACCAGAGTACGGGCTCCTTCCCGAAAACGCCAGGCAGCCGAAGACCGTCACATCTACCGCCGAGACGATGACAGACCAACTGCCACCTACAACGGTAGTGATGCAACAGCCAAGGGAGCCACCAACTTTCCGTGGATCGTCATTCGAAGACCCGGAAACCTGGCTCGAGACCTTCGAAAGGGTCTTAGCGTTCAACAACTGGGACTCCGAGGACAAGCTGCGCCACGTCTACTTTTACCTGGAAGATGCAGCAAGGACCTGGTTCGAGAATCGGGAGTCCACTCTTCGAACCTGGGACGCCTTTCGCAGCGCTTTCCTGGAGACGTTCACAAGCGTCGTCCGAAAGGAAAGGGCCGCAGCCTTGCTGGAGACACGGGTCCAACTTCCAAATGAAAGCGTGGCCATCTTTGCAGAGGAAATGACCCGGCTATTTCGCCACGCTGACCCTGCCATGCCCGAGGACAAGAAAGTCCGCTTCCTCATGCGAGGAGTAAAGGAACAACTCTTCGCTGGACTTATGAGGAATCCGCCGAATACCGTCGAAGAATTTGTCTCCGAAGCAACAACAATCGAGAAAACGCTTGAGATGCGAACACGGCAATACAACCGCAGCTTCTCGACCACAAGCTACGCCGACGTTCAAGCACTAGGATCCGCCGACCTGCGTGAGACGATTCGAGCAATCGTGCAAGAGGAGCTGCGAAAAATTCTACCTTCGTCGCAACCTCAAGTGGATTCCATCGCCGACGTCGTGCGCCAGGAGATCCAGCATTCACTCGGTGAGCCTCAGCTAGCAGAGCCGCAGCCGCAAGCTATGAGCTATGCTGCTGCAGCCCGCCGTCATGCTCCTCCTCCACGCCCACGCCAAGACGACACACCGCCGCAGTACCGTCGCCAGACGCCGCCAGCGACGCCCTACCGTCCACCTGTCGGCCAGCGCTACACCCCGAGGAAGACCGATGTCTGGCGTGCCCCTGACAACCGCCCGCTCTGCTACCACTGCGGGGAGGCCGGCTACACGTACCGCCGCTGCCAGTACCGTCAGATGGGGCTACGCGGATTCCCCGTCAACGCGCCGCGCCCGCAGCCAGGCGAACGGCCTCGCGACATCGACGACTACCTCACAGGCACACAGTGGCAAGAACGACGACCTTCCCGCTCACCGTCGCCCGGCCGCTACATGTCACCGCACCGCCGGCAGTACACTGGCCGAAACCGGGGCCGGTCGCCTAGCCCGTATCAGGAAAACTAAGGGCAGCAACCGATGGAGGTGCGGTTGCTGAACGACGAAATGCTGAAGATCCTCCGCCGTCGACGACGACACCGCGACGAAGTTCCGAGCCCCCGCCGCACGCCGAACGACGTCGACGTCTCGAAGACGAAACTTTGCGACCGGAAGCAGACTGACGACGCAACGCGGAAGCAGCGGTGCAAACCGACGTAGCCGTGACCCGACGCCGCGACGTAACCGCAACGCAAGACGACGAACTAGCGACCTCGACGTTCTCGTCGACGGCCACAACATCACCGCTCTCGTCGATACTGGAGCCTACTATTGCGTCATCAGTGGGTCCTTCGCCACGAAGTTGAAGAAAGTTAAGATCGCTTGGGAAGGCCCCGAGATCCGTACCGCTGGAGGCCATCTAATAACGCCGATTGGTGGCTGCACGGCGAGAGTCACTATCAACAACCGGACTTATCCTGTGAGCTTTGTAATCCTACAAAACTGCTCCAGGGATGTGATACTTGGAATGGACTTCCTAAGTGACCACGGCGCCGTCATCGACTTAAGAACGAAGTCGATAACCCTATCGTCGGAGAAAGCGACAACCACCGGATACGAACCCATGTCAACATCCCTGAACGTGCTTCGAGGATCAAGTCACCATTCCTCCTAGATCCAGCATCATAATTCCCGTCGGCACCGAAACGGCTGAATGCATCGAAGGTGTCATCGAGAGCGATCAGGGTTTGCTGCTAGACCGTGACATTTGCGTCGCAAGAGGCATTGCTCGGCTGCATGATGGGAAAGGAAGCGTGATGCTAACGAATTTCAGCCAGGAATACAGACACCTGAGCAGGGGCACGACGATTGCATACATCGAAGAAATCTTGGCCGTCAGCGATGCGTTTGCCTTTTCAGATTCTGACGAAGCTACGACGACGATCCCTGAGCCACCCTTCGACGTAAACCCAAGTCTTCCCGCTCGCCAACAGCAACAGCTTCGACGCCTTCTGCAGGAATACAGGGACTGTTTCTCATCGTCGTCGCGGGTCCGACAAACGCCCCTTGCTAAGCACCGCATCATAACAGAAGAAAATGCTCGACCACTCCGTCAGAGTCCCTACCGCGTTTCGACGCGGGAACGGGAGGCCGTTAAGAAACAAGTCGATGAAATGCTACGCGACGACATCATCCAGCCGTCCAACAGCCCGTGGGCGTCTCCCGTGGTGTTAGTGAAGAAGAAGGATGGGACCCTACGTTTCTGCGTCGATTATCGTCGCCTGAACAAAATCACAAAGAAGGACGTATACCCGCTCCCACTGATAGACGACACCCTGGATCGACTCCACAACGCGAATTACTTTTCGTCGATGGACCTCAAGACCGGCTACTGGCAAATTGAAGTCGACGAGAGAGACCGAGAAAAGACCGCCTTTATAACGCCGGACGGCCTGTTCGAGTTCAAGGTCATGCCCTTCGGTCTTTGCTCGGCACCTGCGACTTTCCAACGAGTCATGGATACTGTATTAGCTGGCTTGAAGTGGCAGACTTGCCTTGTTTACTTGGACGACGTCGTTGTGTATTCCTCGAACTTCGACGAACACCTCCAGCGACTTCAATCCGTACTTCAAGCAATCAAGAACTCCGGGCTCACCCTGAAGCCAGAAAAGTGCCGCTTCGCGTACGAGGAGCTCTTGTTTCTTGGTCACGTGATCACCAAGACTGGAGTGCTCCCAGACCCGCAGAAAACAGCTGCCATCGCCGCTTTCCCGCCACCCACCGACAAGAAGGCCGTGCGCCGATTTCTCGGCTTGTGCGCCTATTACAGACGCTTTGTCAAAGACTTTTCACGGATCGCCGAGCCACTAACGCAGCTCACAAAGACCGACGTCGAATTCAGGTGGCAAACAGCGCAAGTCGAAGCATTTCATGAACTGAAACGACGCCTGCAGACACCTCCGATACTTGCGCATTTCGACGAATACGCCGATACGGAGATTCTCACCGATGCAAGCAGCATAGGACTCGGCGCCGTCCTTGTGCAGCGGCCGGGCGGACTGGAAAGGGTTATCAGTTATGCTAGCCGGTCGCTGTCTAAAGCAGAAGTCAACTATTCCACAACAGAAAAGGAGTGCCTCGCCATCATCTGGGCTACGTCAAAGTTTCGCCCCTATCTCTACGGCAGGCCCTTCAAAGTTGTGAGCGACCATCACGCCTTGTGTTGGCTAGCTAACTTGAAGGACCCTTCAGGTCGCCTCGCACGGTGGAGCCTGAGACTTCAAGAATTTGACATTACTGTCGTGTACAAGTCCGGAAGGAAACACTCCGACGCTGACTGCTTGTCTCGTGCCCCCGTCGACCCACCAACGCCCGACGACCAGGATGATGACAGCTTCTTGGGAGCCATAAGTACCGAAGACTTCGCCGAACGACAGCGAGCCGACCCTGAACTGAAGGGTCTAGTGGAATACCTAGAGGGCAGGACCATCGTTGTCCCAAAAGTATTCAGGCGAGGATTGGCATCATTTTCTTTGAAAAACAACGTCCTCGTAAAGAAGAACTTCTCTCCGGCCCGAGCCAGCTACCTTATCGTTGTACCTTCGGGACTGCGACCAGAAATTTTGCATGCCCTGCACGACGACCCGGCGGCTGGACACCTCGGACTTTCGCGAACGCTCGCACGAGTACACGAAAAGTACTACTGGCCGCGCCTTGCCGCCGACATCACTCGCTACGTAAGGACGTGCCGAGACTGTCAGCGACGGAAGACACCGCCCACAAGACCAGCAGGCTTCCTTCAGCCGATCGAGCCTCCTCGGCGACCATTCCAGCAGATCGGGATGGACCTCCTGGGGCCGTTCCCAACGTCGACTTGCGGAAATAAATGGATCGTCGTGGCTACCGACTACCTCACCCGCTACGCCGAAACAAAAGCCCTGCCCAAAGGCAGTGCCGCTGAGGTAGCCAAGTTCTTCGTTGAGAGCATCGTCCTTCGACACGGCGCCCCAGAGGTTCACGCCCACTTCTTGTCTTGTTTTGATGTATTCGGGTTTGACCGGCAGGGACGGTTATCAACGCTCGACGCTGTCCGCAAAGTAGTGTTCTAGAAGCGTCGCGATTGTAGTAGATCGGTTTGTTAAGATTGCGCCCCGCACGCGAATGTTCCAGTTTTGTCTGGAGATAACGCCGCCACCAGCGATATTGCTGGAAAGTTCGATAGCGCCTGTATAAAAGCCGACGCGCCTGATCGCTTGTCATTTGATCGACGGACGACGCCCTGTTCGCCGCTATCATTGTACAGCGTGTATTGCTGTAGTTCTAGTTCTCATTTTCACGGCCACAAGTTCGGCCCAAATAAACAGTTTCATTCTGCAAACGCCGACTGCTGTTTTCGTCGACGTCACGACCACGTGACAATATGGTGCCGTGTTCAAGCTGTTCCTAGAAAGGATGTGTTGAAGATAGCGCTTTTTATGCATCTCACTCACATGTATCTGGGGATGCTACTATAGTGCGTTTCCTCTTGCACGGAGAAAAAAAAAAACTATACAAATGCAGTATTGATGACGAAGTTCCCCGAATTTCTCACGTAGCAGTTGTTGATTCTCCAGGCCACAGCTTACATCTTCTGCGCTGTCTTACATTGCACGCTTAGTTTTTTATTTCGCATCTCCTGCACTTTAGCTCTGCATGAGCCCTGAATCGCAGACCCACTCTCGAGCTCTTCGCACGGTTGCAACGGTCCTTGCGTTCCACCGAACGTTTTTTGCGCTTATGTATACAGCCCACTTTATGTGAAGCGCGCACGCTTTGTTTGGTTCGTTTTGTTTCGCTCTCAGGAAGGCTGTTCGGTTGGGGTGATTTGTGTAGGAGGCGTGTGCCCACCGTCGGCCGCGATGTAAGTGCTTACGCTAGGCTTTCTCCGTAAAGGTACAACGAAAGCTTCTTGTTTCCATTTTTCCCGCATTTATTTCAACACATTACTGTACCATGCACTGTTTACAGTTTAGCTACTTCCGTGTTTACTCTTTGCGAACGGGTGCGCCTTTACGAAATGCCTCCCAGGAAAACCTCGTTTCTCCTTATTCGTAACTGCGTTATACTTACCCAGAGACTCCACCTTCGTCTTTGTATTTGCGTCTCGATCGACCAGTAGCTGAATAGGCTAGACTGTCCTATAATCTACGACGGCCTGGATCCTAAAGAGTTGTTCCAGCTGCGTTTCTTTAATATTTGCTCGCACTACTGATGCTAACGTCTCTAATAGCTCAATTATAATTTGAAATAACCTCGTACGATATCGAGAAAATATTTGAAAGAACGTAAATAAATAAAATTTCGGCCGCTTGCAATGATGGTTCAAAACAACCGGTACGGCCTACGTGTACATGTGTAACAAATGCAATGGGTTAAAACTACTGCGCGTCGTGGGAACATGATCTGATATTATATTAACTTCTCTTTAAGTTCCTTATTTCAATGACGTTTGCTCGCAGTTGTAAATCTATAGCACAAGCCAGCTGCGCTCGCTGAAGCATCTTGCTACTGCGCAGTCCTCTTGGTCTTCTGTAGAACTCGGACGCTATTTCGGGGTCGTGGCCCATGATAATGCTGCTGTTATAATGACGACTGTTGATGATAATAAAGACGCCGTATTATCCAATCCTGCATTAAATGGGGCCCCGTCCCCGTTTTCCTTACTCTATCTATTTGACACGTCAAACTACCTGAATACCCGCTAGCTGTACTTTCTTTCAATTCCCTCTCCTCTTCGTTTTTCGCACTTGCTGCCTTCTCCTCTTCTCTTTCTGTGGCTTGGAGAGAGGTATCAGGGCGTACACATTGACGGTGCTAACGAAGGCTTGATCAAGAAAGTATGCTTGTCGTAATGTTGGCTCCATTGTCACCCCCGGTTCCAGGATTTTTCGTCTCTTCATGCATCTCTTGATCTTCCACAGAACCTCTGCCTTGTTTAATCTGCATGGAAGCTGAAACTTCAATAAGGGGTCCCCATGTGCTGTATCACGGGCTGTCGCTTTGATATGTGGAATTTTGTCGCTATGTACGGGGAAATATATCCTAGTGAAGTTATTGGGCATGTTCACGTTAGAGTTTAAGACAGGTTTGGACCATGCAACGACATCAACTGAAATTTGGACAAAGATGAGGCGTTTCATCTATGAAGACGTCATAATTTAGGTGCACACCGGTGTATACCTTGGAAAACACGCAAAACCTATTCCCCGCCCCAATCACCCCGGCGCGCTTTTGTCTCCTAAGACGCTCATTGAGACTCTGCTTTTGCATCTACCCGCCTCCTTTTTTTACGCCTGTCTCTGCCCCTACATTCATTGCAGCCCTCCAAGCGCACAAATGTGAATATATACATGTCAACAACAACCTGGCACAAGAAACAAAAAGCACGTGATAAGCGCGTTTCGTGTGTGTACTTGATAGCGATATAGTAACGCTCGTGACAAAAGCCATAACGTGTAACGCGCTATTCGCATATCTTCTTTACACACAGTCTAGATAGTGTTACACAAAGTCCCAACATTATCATTCTTCGTGCGACACAATCATTAGCCTATCAACGAGGCATATCGTAGGCACTTACTAGTCACTCGACCTTGTGCCGTGCTTTGACACACGCACAAATTATGTGCTGTTGCAATTATGCCCCTGACTGTGCCTCGAAACCAGTGCCCGTACTGCCTATAGTTCTTATTTGTCGTCATGTTCTTTTTTCTTCTGTGTTTTCTTTCGCCCACAAATACGAACCAGCTTGCACAGCAAACTACGCCAGGACTCTTCGCGGGAACTCTTGCCGTGTACACAATGGTCAATGAACAACTCGGTGTAGCGATTCAGTTGCGAGTCGTGTCCATTTGTTTATTGAGGAGGTAGCGCGTTGCTCGACGAAGAAAGAAATGGTATCTCGCGGAAGTTGCCTGAAGTCCCTAATTGTTTTTTTGACTGATTGCATGTCAGGACGTCCTGTTTACAAGGTGATGCAGTTCTTATGCAGAGAAGTTTCAGCGGCCAGTCTCATCTCACTTCCTTTCTTTTCTTTTTTATGTTTTTTTCGGGGATCGAGTTCACTTCGTTTCTTGCATAATGCAGCGGTGTTTTTCTGTTTCGGTGCAACAGCCACCTTGCCATTCTTTTGCAAGTTTTTTTGTTAATGCTTCAGTTTTTTTTCAGTCTATTCCTGAAGGCATCGTGTGGTTGAGTTTGTTGTTCTTTTTCACGGCGGTCGGGCTTCACCGTCGAACACACTCACACGTGTTATCGCTTTGCGCAGGCAGGCAGGCCTGATTGTGTGGGAACCCTCTGGAATGTTTCCGCGTGTTTTAAGGAGACGAGCATGCACGACGCGCGCAGTTCGCTACATTCTGGAACTTACGCGACGACCAGCCATAACGCTATAGTATGTATGATCGCGCGTGTGTAAAAGACGACGCGTTCCACCGACGACCGTGCTCGCCGCTATCATTGTGCTGCAAGTGTCTCATGCTTTGCTGAGCAAAGGTTCGCCTCAAAAAGAGTTCATTCTTTACAGGCTTGATTCCTGCGTTGTTCGCCGTTAAGACTACCTGAGTGTTGTCGAATTACGAGACAAGCTACACTAACTGTATTGGCTAGTCCGATAAGGTTCTATGGTAGTATGGGAAATGGACTTCGGCTTACTTGATGAATGGTAGCTGCGTAGAACACGAAGTTTGTTGCAGTGATTGCATGTAGGTGTTGTCGCCTTATCAGACGAGCACATCTTAGACCTCGGTGACGATTAGAGTGCGAACATAACTCAGACAGCCGTTTTATACCGAGCAGAAAATTATTTTAAAATGTAAATATACAGTAGCGCATACGAAAAAAGAAACAACAAAAAAGAACGAACAAAGTTTGCCAATGTAACGCGAGGCAGAAACACAACAAATCTCGCAACATGTATAGGTCTATGTATGCAGTTCTACCTTTGTACGACAACCCCATTCATCATCCGTGCAGCGAAATCTCTCATGTCAGTGTATAGGACGATGCGCACAATGAAGGATTATATCACCATGCGTTATCACACAAGAGTTAGAAAACTAAATGCCCGATTTTCATAACTTGTCATTTCTTTTTTTAATATCTCTTTTTTCTGCCCCTCTCCCCACCCTTCTTTCTCTCCCTACTTCCTTTCCCCGGGACGAGTACCACGACAGCGATTTATATACGCCAGCTAAATTCTGTGCATTTCAATAAACAGTTCTTTCTCTCTCTCTCTTTCTTTCTGTTGCGACTAGCACGAATTCTGGCTTAAAAATAAAAACACAGTCGACAGATGGGTGGGCGTGACACTTAATTGGCTTGCACATAAATGCCCTTTTGTATGCTTACCTCAAGTGGGCGCTTCAAATTTGCTCACGTCTTACTATGTGGGGGATCTATTTCGAATACATTGCCCGGGATACGAGCCTCGAAAGGTCGACGCATACTGATGTCCCTTTACACGCTGATACGTATTTTTATGAGGCAGCCCGAAAAGTCCATCCCTCTCTGGTAAAAAAAAATGCGGACCAATTCGGGAGACATTTAAGTATGGGGTAAAACAGCAGCACAAGCAAATGGCGCTTACCACAACGCCACACATCGACGATCCACAGCCGGGTATTTACCCCTGTTTGCCCCCCAGGAAAAAAAAAAACAAGCGCGAATTAAAGCTCACTGTGTCACGCGCTTGACAGCGGTTGGCGGATGCAAAATGGAGCACGCACAAAATATGTACATTACGTTATCACATGCATGTGGAATTAGAAATACAAGATTACGTGAGTATACGTAAGTGTCAAATGCCATATGTCAAACTTCAACGTGCACCGAAAACATCAACACGCGCACAAAACAAACCCGCTACGGCAGCAGATACGAGGCAAACGAACACAAAGCTAGACATACGTTGAAAGAAGGTTTCTCTAAACTTTCATCAACAGAAGCAACAATATCACTTGCTAAATTATACGCAGTATGCACCTCCAGTGTCCGCACCTTCACCCTTCTTCCCTGAGAGCGGCCTACACGTGACACCATGGCGCAAGACGTACTGCAAAACACTCCTAGCTACATCGAATGGATCTAATTATGATCGGTGCGCATTGAGAGCTGTAGACTGACGTAAGTTTTCCGGCCGTCTGGACAGACCAGTCACAAATGAACATAAGTGATTGACGCGAACGAGGACTTCAACGAGAAAACGTCGTCCTGGCAAAGATGACGCAAACAAGGATACGGTAGCAAGAGCATGCAGCTACAAGCCCTTCTTCCCTATAACGCTGAATGTTTGGCGTCCTATTTCTTCTTGTAACAGTTTCGGCTGAAGTCAAAGCCATTTAACGGCAGAATAGTGAGGAAGTTCGTCATTCTATTCTACCTTCTTGCTACGGAAGATCTCCACGCACAGAAAGGCTGCGAGCTCCGTCCGTCTAAATAGAGCTATTTAATTGCAGCAGAGCTAGCGCCAGTTACATAATTATTCCTTGGGCGAAAGATACTCTTCCCCATCGAAAAGTTACAGAGCAACCTTTCGGGGTGAACGTTGTTCTCCAGCAAAGAGCGCAAAACCAAAAGGAAGCAACACAAGTAGACCCTGCTCTCAAGGTCATTTTTCTGAAACTCTAAGCAAAATAAAAATGAAAATAATATTAATGGTAGAAGGCTATACACCATGATATTGTTCAAATGTTCGAACACCCATATCAGGTGATTTTCTTGTAACCAAGCCAACCAAGTCAATAAACTGAATGCCGCATTGTATGTCGCGATATCGCAGGTTTTTAAAAGCTGAACCCACGGCCTCTGACACGAAATGAGACAGCTTTGTAGTTGGCTGCGAGAACTGCTGATATTGGTGTACGGCTTGGAACTAGGTAGCTTAGAATTTCTCCTCCACAAAACGAACAGCAACCTGTACGCTGTAAGGTGATTTCGTAACATCACCGAATCTTCGTAATATGAACCCATTCTAATTGTGTTACTGCTTTGTGCTCCTCGATAATCACAGTATTCCTGAAACTATTTTGCTATGCGTGAGGTTCCGCTGACTACAAACATAAGCAACGGCGCTGAAAGGTGACCCAGAAAACAAAACGCATTAACTATAAATATCCAAAAAAGCCTTTCTTATTCGCTCTTGCTCAATTGAGAAGGAAACCGACGGGGCAACGACACTTGATCACAACGGCGAGAACGAAAATTCAATCTCTTTTCTGCTGGAAACTGATTCCACAAGTAAATCGCGCCTGTCATCTATTCCCTGAGCTCCCCCAATTGTTGCGGTGAGTGAGCTCCATTTTCTGTTCCCGCTTAAATGATTTCCTTTCAAATAGTTTAAAGGCAAAATTCTCGTGCCTCAGCATTTTCTCCTCGAAGAAATCCTTTTTTTTCTGACGTGCACAGCCTTCGTTCATGCCTATCAGCGTCGAATTGTTTTTCTTCCGTGGTGTTTAGTTCTTTCCGTCTTTCATTAACCGCACTGACGGCTCTTTGAAAAAGGGAAGAAAGAAACCGATTAGCTTATGCAAAGGCGTTCGCGCACAAGTGCCTATTCATGCAAGAAACCACGGCCTTAGTGCGTGTCGTTTGCAATGCGCGTTGCAGATTCTGAGTACGCAGTATCAGACTTTAACGATATGCAATATATGCTGCATCATGGCACGCTCCTTTGCTTGCTTGTAAAGTTGTCTGTTAGAGGCAGTGTGCCACAAGTGAAAGAAATGACGAAATTGTCGGAATATTTTTAGAGCAGAGGAACACTGAGCTGCGCAAACATTTCTTAAGAGCTAATTTTTGCGGTGACTATGCATGTTCTGAAAGGTGTCTTGTAGGCTGAGAGGTTGAAGAGTCGGCAAAGCTATTCCTCGCCACGTTTAGTGCTCCTGCTTCCTGGGTAACTCGCCCAGAAATAAAATAACCTGAAAGCCATTCTTGAGAAGTAAGAAAAAGTAAAAACACGCGAATGCAGCTGTTCTTGTCATAAAGGGGGAAGATATTCTCTAAAACAGCGTCGGTACGATTTCGAAGGTCAATTAATTTCTGAAAGATATCCTAGATTCTTGACGAGGGGCTAGCAGAGGCTCCCGCTAGAGGTTACTGTAAGCGAATGGGATTTCAAGCAGTACACTGCTCATGGCCACTAATGTGTTGCTGATGTGTTTGATTGTTCGATTTGGTGTACAAGAGTGTGTTAAGAACTGTTATGATATTATTCTTGTTTCAGTTCAAGCTATGCTTGTCTTTGTGTTTACTGCCCTTCCTGCCAGGGCCAAGTTAGCCGGCAGTATTTTAAAAATTAAGTAAGTGTTGATAAAATCACTGCTTGCAATATCAGCGATAGCGTTAGCAACATTTGCCTTGTTTCTCTTTCTCTGCACAATTTCATTTCATCAATGCCGAGTGGGAACATCGATCCTGGTGGGCCTCAGTTTTTTGTTAATAATAAACGGACCCCTGTTAACAATTACCACGACGCACATTTACCTTAATCATGATAGCCATTTTCATTTGCAAGAAAGTTATGCAGCATTTTCCAAGTAGTAGTCGGCCAAAGTTGTTGAATATGAACGCCTACATGAAAGGATGCAGTTTCGCGCATTCACGCTACGAACACGTAAGACTGCCCCGTCGTATATGACGTAAATGTGGTCGTTTGAAGATTGTCAAAACTCAACACAAGTCAAGTGATATGTCTCGTTCTTCAATATGTACCTAAGGGTTGGGCGACTAAAACATCCCCAGAATAACAGGGAGCTGAGCTAGTTAGTACGTATTCATTCTAAAAGACAGGGCGTGCAAACACGGACACAAGAAAGAAGTCAAGACAACACAAATGCCGACTAACAACTTTACGGCATAGTCCTAGCACAGAACACACAAATAGAAATTAACGAAGCCGAGGAAGCGGGATTGTTCAGCTAAGTAGAACAACATGGAAAATCGCTTAGTTGTTAGTCGGCGTTTGTGATGTCGTGGCTTCTTTCTTGTGTCCCCGTTTGCACGCCCTGACTTTTAGAATTAACCATCCCCATTAATTGAACGCTTCAAAAATAATTTATGTCGATAAAAATGAAAGCTCACGCCGTAAGGCAGTACACATAGAAAAGGGTACGCACACAACAGACAATTTTATGTGTTTGTTCGCTTTCTAACCCACCTATAAAATGGCGCCCTTGTCGCATCTTTCAGACGGACGGTGTGGGGCTCGCCATATTTGAACAACTGAAAAAAAAAAACTGCCGCTCAAGTTACATATCTAGGTAAGGGGGTCGCAAATAAAAGACGTGGATTCACGGAGCAGGGCGAGTAAAACTAATACAAGCAATTATCACCTTTGACACACTATACTCAGGCAGCAAGAATAGTGAAAAAGACAAATTTAATGTACTCATAAGAAGGACATACAAAGTGGCAATGGAACTGCCGCCCACCCCGTCAGCCAGCAAATTACTGAAACTAAGAGTACATTACACTTGGAAAGAACTGGTGGATGCTAACAACACCTGTCAAACTGAACGTGAAAAATAAGATTACTCGTCGAACTCTTAGAAGACAACTGGTTACCCCGTCGAGGAAGAACGCAAGGGTGCAGAACGTGAATTAAATAAAGAGTGAAAGCGACCGAGAGTGATTTCACTGCAACAAAAATGCTGACTAAGACCAACTGCGAAGAAATAAGGTACACGAACGCCGCAGAATGCGATGAAGGATCATATGTTGCTTGCGTCACCAACAAGCAGTGCGAAGGGATAACAGTTGCATCTGCAGTTTCCAGGAAGATTGAAGTAGCGAAAGCAGTCGCTACTTCAATCTTCCTGACCTGTTCACGGGATCAGGCAGACAAACGAGTATTGCGGCAGATGGAAGAAAACTAGAAACGAGTGCTCATACGAGCTCACTGACATGCTGTTTACGTGTGCTAAATATATCTCCATAGGAAGTGTTCGCTAGGGACGAGGGAAGACGAGGAAAGCGAAGCATAGCACAGCTGTCACCTCGCATTGCCGTCGCGGCTATATTTATCGAAAGCAAGAAAGAACGCCACGCCACGTGTGCGGAACTACTTTCCGTAGCTTCAGGACCGACTGCGCCGAATCTACAGTGTCATCAGCGCCACGCGTTCGATTTGGACACGACTAATTATCCCGCTATTTCGTGTGGCTTTGTTATGCCCACACACGGATAACATGTTTCTAATCAGTGGCACGAGCTGCACTAGTATTACAGGTTTTGAGTGATTTTTTTCACCCGGTAAAACAAATGAAAAGGAATGAAAGTGTGCTTATGAGCGTACGCGCATGCGCGCACTTTCTCTTCATACACACTACACACACATTTCATACAAACTTTGATTAATTTAAAAGAACCATAAAGTTCTAGCGTAACATCGGTTTTTTTACGCTATTTCGTTTTCTTTCTTCCTCCATAGCTTCCCGCCACCAATCCTCCAACCTCTCTTCGGCGATCTCTGTTGCGTGCATGTTCACCTTTTCCGTGCTGTCCTTCAAACCCAGGGCTTCATGTAGGCTAGTATCCAAACACACCCAGACGTGATTACCTTCACATTCGCTTAAAACATTTTCCGTCGTTTCTCTATCGCTCCCACAGCAAGTAGATAGGGAGGAGGGTGGTATTGGTGCTAGGGAGAGTAAGTGGATTGTCCTATTACGAGGCAGTGCCACCTGTTGACAGAAGAAGGTACACACTATTTGCCGAGGGCACTCAGGCACTCTCGCTGCGCGCAAAGAAATTTAACGGCTTTTCTTCTCCAGGCCCCATGACCGGGGTATGCAGGAAACATGCGTGTGTACTTTATCTTTGATCCCTATACAAATACTCGACACTAAAACCTCCTCCGATATGCCTGCTTCAACCGTTATACCGCATTGAACGGGACACAATTTTTGCATGGAGCCCGCCTTGATTTTATCTGTATCGAAACAGCTGTCGTGTGTGCGGAGAATGTTTGGATAGTTCACCTAGATTTTGTTTGATTCATGGGCCAAACACATAATATAAAAAAGAAGAAAAATTATGTACGCCGTAGGATGCTCAGTCCACGGTCTCGCTTATGACATAGGAGGTATCAGCAAGTGGTTGTTATTCAGCGTGAATTATCAGTGGCATAATCAGCGTGAAGCGGCGAAAGACACCAAGGAAGAAATTCAGCCTTGCTAACTCGCCCAGCTTTCTACCTATATATTATACTGCTCCCGCACTTCACTGAAGAAGCGTTTTAAAATATTGTAGCGTAATACCTTTCAAGCTATCGTTCCTTTCGGGATAAGCTTCCGACTCCTTATGGAAAGGGGTGGCAAGGGGGCTGGCGTTAGAGAGCGCAAGTGGTAATTGCGGGTTCCTTTTTAAAAAGTGAGGGGGTCGTCTTAGATACTTGTTTAGCGACGTTTACTGACTGCAGAGCAGGGACAGCAGTCGCTGCTCGAGAACACAAAGTGATAACTGATACACATCTATCTGCCCAGTCACTATCCGGCATTTGGAGCGCAACGTTAGAGCGAGCCCCAAATGTCTAGCGCGTCATGTGCAGCTCAAAGGGGTCTAGTGGGTCTGCTTCGGGGCAGACAGTGAAATGCGTGCCGCCGATTTCTGCGGAGACGTTACGTAAAACGAAATCCCATTTACGGGGCCAAGATGTGCAGAGGCCCACATTTCAACTTTCCGAGGTTGACATTCCCGATTGCGTGGTTGAATGAGCCGAGGCACTCGTCTAAGTCGTTGCTGAGGTCAGTGAACACCGAGGACCAGCTCCAGGCTGGTGGAAAGGGCTCGGACGTGGGCCGCAAGCCATGTCTATCTGAAATAAGGTAGTCACCCACCTCTGGGCGAAGAGGAAGCGCGCCTGGTCATGAAATCAAGTTTAATTCTCTCTATCTCTTCTCTATTTCCGTCTATTTCTTGTTCTTTCTATCTTTTTTCCTCTTTCATCCCTTTCTTTCTTTGATTCTCTTTTTCTCTCTTTCTACATTTCTTTCCCTTCATTCTTCTCTTTCTCATTCTTTCTACGCTATACCTTACCCTCTTCCTTCCTCCCTACCCTCATCCTCACCCTAACATCTCTCCTTCTCACGCTCACTTCCCTTTCCCACCCTCTTCCTACACTATATCATCATCATCATCAGCCTGTCTACGCCCACTGCAGGGCAAAGGCCTCTCCCATGTTCCGCCAATCAACCCGGTCCTGTGCTTTCTGCTGCCACGTTATACCTACAAACTTCTTAATCTCATCTACCCACCTAATTTTCTGTCCCCCCCTCACCCGTTTGCCATCTCTTGGAATCCAGTCAGTTACCCTTAATGACCACCGGTTATCCTGCCGACGTGCTACGTGCCCGGCTCATATCCATTTCTTCTTGATTTCAACTATGATATCCTTAACCCCAATTTGTTCCCTTACCCACTCTGCTCTCTTCTTGTCTCTTAAAGTATACCTATCATTTTCCTATCCATCGCTCGCTGCGTCGTCCTCAATTTAAGTTGAACCCTCTTTGTAAGTCTCCAGGTTTCTGCTCCGTAGGTAAGTACCGGTAAGATGCAGCTGTTATATACCTTCCTCTTGAGGGATAGTGGTAGATTACCATTCATGATTTGATAATGCTTGCCGATTGAGCCCCATCCTATCCTTATTCTTCTAGTTATTCACTCTCATGGTTCGGCTCCGCGGTTACTACCTGTCCTAATTAGACGTACTCCTTTACAACTTCCACTGTCTCGCCACATATCGCAAAGCGCTGTTCTCTGCCAAGATTGTTCCACATTACTTTAGTTTTATGCATATTAATTTTCAGACCTACTCTTCTACTTTCCGTATCCAGTTTTGTAATCATGAGCTGTAATTCGTCTCCCGCGTTACTCATCAATGCAATGTCATCAGCGAATCGCAGGTTACTGAGATACTCTCCATTAACTCTTATCCCTAATTCTTCCCAATCTAGGGCCCTGAAAACCTCCTGTAAACACGCGGTGAATAGCATTGGAGAGATCGTGTCTCCCTGCCGTACGCCCTTCTTTATTGAGATTCTCTTGCTTTCTTTATGGAGGACTATAGTGGCTGTGGATCCGCTGTAGATTTCTTCCATTATGTTTATATAGGCTTCATCGATGCCCTGATTCCGTAGTGCCTGCATGACAGCTGATGTATCCACCGAATCAAATGCCTTCTCGTAATCTACGAAGGCTATGTATAGGGGTTGGTTGTATTCCGCACATTTCTCTATCACCTGATTGATAGTATGAATATGGTCTATTGTTGAGAAGCCTGTACGAAATCCTGCCTGGTCCCTTGGTTGATTGAACTCTAATGTCGTATTAATTCTGTTAGCAATTACTTTTGTAAATAGCTTGTAGACAACGGACAGTAAGCTGATGGGCCTGTAATTTTTCAGGTCCTTGACGTCCCCTTTCTTATGGATCAAGATGATGTTGGCATTCTTCCAAGATTCTGGTATCTTCCCCGTCGAGAGACACTTCGTATACAGGGTGGCCAGTTTTTCTAACATAATCTCTCCACCGTCTTTCAACAGGTCTGATGTTATCTGATCCTCACCAGCGGCTTTGCCTCTTTGAATTCCCTTTAGGGCTTTCTTTACGTCTCCTGTCAATACTGGTGGGATGTCAGATTCCTCTGGGTAATTACTGCTTCTTACGTTATCATCCTGACTGTCTCGGCTGCTGTACAGATCTCTGTAGAACTCTTCCGCTACCTCAACTATTCTATCCATATTGGTTGTGACCTTGCCTTCCTTGTCCCTTAATGCATACACCTGATTTTTGCCTATGCACAGTTTTGTCTTCGTAGCTTTGAGGCTTCTTCCGTTCTTTAGAGCATGCTCAATTCTCTCCATATTATACTTTCTTATGTCGGCTACTTTACGCCTATTGATTAACTTCGAAAGCTCCGCCAGCTCTATTTTGTCTGTTGCATTTGAGGCTTTCACGGCTTGACGTTTCTTAATGAGGTTTTTCTTCTCTTGGGATAGCTTACCAGTGTCCTGTCTAACGACTGTACCCCCGACTTCCACTGCACACTCCTTAATGATACTAGTCAAATTATCATTCATTGCGTCAACGCTAAGGTCGGTTTCCTCGGTTACAGCCGCGTACCTATTCTGAAGTGAAACTCTGAATTCGTGTACTTTCCCTCGCAGAGCTAGTTCATTAATCGGCTTCTTGCGTATCAGTTTCTGCCGTTCCTTCCTCACGTCTAGTTGAATTCTTGATCTTACCATTCTATGGTCACTGCATCGTATCTTGTTAACTACTTCCACATCCTGTACAATGCCCGGGTTGTCGCACATTATGAAGTCGATTTCATTTTTAGTTTCGCCATTAGGACTCCTCCACGTCCATTTACGAGTAGCCCGTTTTCTGTAGAAGATATTCAAGATCCGTAAATTATTGCGTTCTGCGAACTCTACTAGTAACTCCCCTCTGGCATTTCTAGAGCCGATGCCATATTCCCCAACTGTATGATCTCCAGCCAGCTTCTTGCCTACCTTTGCATTAAACTCGCCCATCAGTACAGTATACTGTGTTTTTACCTTACTCATTGCTGATTCTACATCTTCGTAGAAGCGTTCAACCAGTTGATTATCATGGCTGGATGTAGGCGCGTAGGCCTGTACTACCTTCATCTTGTACCTCTTATTAAACTTAATTACGATACATATCACCCTCTCATAATTGCTATAGTATTCCTCTATATTGCCAGCTATATTTTTATGAATAAGGAACCCCACCCCTAGTTCTCTTCTGTCAGCTAAGCCACGATAGCATAGGACGTGTCCGTTCTTCAGCACTGTATAAGCCTCATGTGGCCTCCTAACCTCACTGAGCCCTATTACATCCCATTTAACACCCTCTAATTCCTCGAATAGTACAGCTAGACTCGCCTCACTAGATAAAGTTCTAGCGTTATACGTAGCCAAGTTCAGATTCCAATGGCGGCCTGTCCGGACCCAGAGATTCTTAGCACCCTCTGCTGCGTCGCAGGTCTGACCGCCGCCTTGGTCAGTTGCTTCGCAGCCCTGGACTGAGGGCCGAGGGTTAATTGGTGTATTCATGTGGGAGTACTACACCAGGTGGCCAATCCTGCTCTGGTGAGGGGTGCATTGCTGGCTGTGGTCGCCAGTGAGGCTGCACCCCAGGCCTTTTTACACAATTCCCCACCACGCGGATTGTTTATTGCGATAGCAATTATATGGACACTCTCGGCTGGATTTTGGCGTCGCCGTCGCCGCCGTCATGCCCGTATATGTATAAGTATGTATATTAATTATAAAGGCCCACAGAAAAGTACTCAGAAAAAATGCTTCCGAAGCGCGGAATCGAACCAGGGACCTCTTGCTCCGCACGAGCGGCGCTATCCACTACGCCACGAAACGCAGATCCCCACGTAGCTAACGGCGAGCATTATATCACCCATTTAGCGCTGGACGGACTCGGAGACAGCAGGCGATAATAACGTTTCTTCATTACCAGCGAGGTGGCGCTAGGAGCCCGACGGGCGCATTTAAAAGTCGTCGGCGAGCTCGCTCGCTTCTTCTTATATTTGCGCATGGGAGACGCTTGCCCTTCCGCTGTCTGCTCGCGCGGTTTTCTCGTGCGAGGGGTAGAGGAATGTTTCACGCTTTCACCGTGACGTCCGCGCTCATGTTACGGCGCGTACGCGAATGTCACTCGAGCTCAGGACGCCGCTAAACGAACAAACAGAAGATGAGCGCGAACTATCAAGTGTCACAGCTCGACACTTGAAGGCACG
>NC_051178.1:107821533-107872704 GCF_013339695.2 Rhipicephalus sanguineus | reverse complement strand
TTTCTGTTTAATTTTTGGGTTTTCCACCTCTTCTGGAGGACTGTTTGGCTCCCACATATGGAGAAGTCGGCTATCAACCTCCTCGAGGTGCGCCTCTGGGGGTACTATTTGTGTAGCCTGGTCAATGTCCTGTCTTAAGCAGTTTGTCCAATGTACAATGTCCTCGATAGATGTGACCTTATTTTCTCGTGACTTGCGGAACTTAGCCCAGTCAACTAGCTTGTGTTGCTTTCCTGCCGGTTTGCGAGGGCCTCCCTTGATGTGGATATCAATGATGTAATGGTCGCTACCTAAATCCTCCAGTGTGTTGCGCCATGTCGTAGTGGGTGCATGTTTGACGAATGTGAGATCTGGTGTAGTGTCCTTGCTAGAACTGGTGCCTACCCGGGTGGGCACGCTTGGATCCGTGATGAGAGTTAAGCCCTCGTTTTGGGAGTCGAGCCAGAGATCTCGACCTTTTGGGTGAGCATAAGAATAACCCCAAGCTGTGTATGGTGCATTAAAGTCACCGGCTATTATAATGGAATTGGAACCGGCGATGTTGAGAGCGCGCTTAAAGAGTGTGCGAAACCTGTGTTTCTGTGTTAGGATTACTATATATGTTAAGAATGAAGAGGCTAGCATGTGTTTTGAGATGTGGGATGAGTTCAATTAGGATGTTATCGATGTGTCTAATTTTAGTGTCGTGTTGTATAACAGTGTGGTCTCTGCGGACTAGGGTTGTAAGGGCAGTAGTCTCTCCAGTGGCGTATCCAATTGCACGGTACCCTGCCAATTTGGCGAGACTGTGCGACTCCTGGATAATAATAATATCTGGCTTTATTTTATCTCGCATATATTGGGTTAAAACAGCTCTCTTATTCGCGTAGCTTCGACAATTCCATTGCCAGATGTTGTACGTGGATTGCTTAGCCATGGTGAGGGGTGGGGGTATAAATGTTGCCGGCTGAATCAAACCGGTGGGCGGCGAAGTGGGTTGTGATGGTTGAGCTCCGGGCGCCATTCCGTTCGATGGCTGCGGGGAGATCCAAGTCTCCAATGCTAGCATTCTTTGGTTAAAGTGCTCATTTTGCTGTTGTATTAGTTGAGTAAGCGTTTCTATACGATCCGTGAGAGTAGGTATGAGGCGAGACGTGGTGGTCATCCACTCACTGAATTCCTTAACTGATTTCATGAGGTCGTAAGGGCGGTATTGCTGGTGGTAATGCGTGTAGGTCTGTCCTCACTAGCTGAAGTTTCCGCTTTACGTTTAGGTGGCGGGGGGTTGCCCCTTCCTCCATTTGATCCACGGTTGCTTCAGGTATGGGTTGTACGGGGTTATTTACTGGGGTTGGTTCTGAGTGTTAACTCTACGAAGTTCCTCTTTAAGTGTGCGGTTTTTCCTCGCTTAAAGCATTGATTTTCTGATTGCATTGAGTTAGCATTTGTTTGAGTTGTTTTATCTCTGACTCTAGCTTACTCATTGCGTTCTGAGATGCGGCCTCCTCAGACCCATGCTGCGTTCCCGCGACCACGTCTGCCCACCTCAGCTCTTGTAGTCCAGGCGTTCGGCTCCGTGACCTGGATTTGGACCGGTACGGGTGCGGGATCTTGGCCGGCCCACGGCCTCCTGGTTGTCGAGGGGAAGGAGAGTCCTGCTGATCTGCATTGTTACTGGCGGGTGTAGGCTTGGGTGAATAAAGAGTTTTTTCTAACATTAAAGAACACGCAAGTTGAGAGTCAAATCCCGACAATGTGTCATATTTCGAAGTGCACTACAAAAGCCGAAGTTTCATTAGCGATGACGGTAATGAATGCGAGTGCAACCAGGACGCTTATCGCTACAAAGCAGGCGTCCGAAAGAAAAATACTAGAGAGATATTGCGTTTCTCGATGCCAGTCGTATCGCCCGCTTCACCATGTGAGTGCATAGTGCTGCTTTTCCGACTAGCCGCAAGATGTGCGTGGTGGCGCGAGGGTGAATGAATGAAACGCTCATGATATCATTCCATCCCTGTCCGCTCGTTTCAAAGGTAAAAGTGTGGTAAACCATGGGCGAAAACCATGAAGCGTTCTTTGTAGACAGCTTTACGTACCCTTATATAAATAAAGGGATTAAAAGGTTTATTGAAGGTAACACGACAGAATTCTTACAGCAGTCTTACACCTTTTCATTTTGAACTAAGATGATGCCGGACGCCACTGACCGTTTCTTATAGTTGCCTATATCTACACGCGTCAATCCGACGCGTTATTAATGATCAGGTTGACAATGTAAAATGTTATATAGCAATTGTTTTCATTGCACCGCTCACCGAGAACAGTGGAAAATGCCTCAATAAATATTCTTTATTGCACAAATAGCCGTGTATCCGCCTCTCTTCGCTATTCTAAAGCAGTCTTTGCGAGCTGAATTGGGGGTGCCGCAACAGTGAATAAGTCGCCAAGCGATTCAGAACATTTGGAGCTTTGGCGGAACAATCGGTCGGAACACGTGGCCAACCCATCGTCTAGCCCCTTCAGAAGCGAACTTTAAAGAAGCTTAAAACACCTAAAGCCATCAACTTATAGACACTGCCGCCTCGCGGTTTTCAAGGCAGTCCGCTGACTTACATTTTGCTAAAATGTCGCCGGGGGACGTTCCAGTACCTCCTGCATCTAGACGAATTGAGGAGGATGCACAGGAGTTACAGGACGGACAAACCGAATGACGCGTAATGTGCACATTCTACTCGTGGGTTTAAAACCAAGAAAAATACAAAGAATGTTGCCGCTCATTCATTGGGAACACACTAATCTTACGATGCATAACTCAGTGGAGACCTAAGCCGAAAATCGCCAAAAATTCGCCAAGTCGCCATTCATAATTTTAGGTCGCCACGGGTCTCTCAGCAATGACTATGCAATTAGCTCTTTGCAACTAAACACCAACCTGGAAATCCTCACGTAAGAGCTTCGGTGAACTTATTTCTACATATAGCGAAAGTTCGTTGTTTGGCAAGCCGCCAGGGTGCACGATAACTTAGGAATATTAATAAGGTCATTCGTGCTGGGTGGATGACTCGAGAGCATGCAAAAGACGCCAGAGGCCGTTAACCGCTACGCTGAATTATTATTGAAGGTTCGATGACCACCCCTCTGTCCTATTGCCGTGCAGATCTTGTGTAATAGCGCGCACGGAGCAGTATGTAACAGGAGAGAGGTGGTCTGCTCAATGTGCCTCATCTTGTGCGGCTTATCGATGTTGCGCCCGCAAAGTGAAGGTATTTGTACCGAAGAGATTTCCCAGGGTCTCTCGGACAAGCCTGCGGTCATCAGCCGGAATGGCCCAGCATTGTCAGTGGCGTGTCTTGAGTCTTGATCGGCAGTCGTTTCGGGTAGCTTCGCCTTATCGCGTTTCTTTTGCCTCGTCAGATATCTCGCTGATATTGATTTCGCTTGTTGATACAATGTATACACACGCTTTAGCTCCGTTATTACGCAGTACACGTGGGTATAATACAACCCTTTCATGTGAAAATGCAAGACACATAATGGTTTCTAGGTTGATGCGCTATAACGTAATGAATGAGAGGAATGAGAAATACAATATCTCGGTAACGTTGCGAGCTGAACGTAGGTACATAAATTGACAGTGAGTACGTACACAAAACAACACGTCATGGAAAAAAGTTCGACAGAGTGTCTTTCGCGCAAAATAGTAATGCTGTGCATGTCATTTAGTGCGTTTAGCATTTTCAACTACAGTGCAATGGAACTAAGAAGCAATCGAGGCGCCAAATAAATGCCGATCAATGAACCGACCGTACCGCGGGGAGCTGATCAATTGTTGGCGGCAGAATGTTTTGTCTAAACACTTCCTGTGGTTAAGCGTATGCCCATGGAAACAAAAAGTGATCCGGCGAAAATAGAACTTTCCTAGAAACATTTAGCTTAAGTACGATTTCTTTAATTTTGAAAATAAATTTATGCCGTTTCAGTTTCACCAGTCCAATCAAAAAGTGTAGCCAAACTGCATTTTCTGTTTCAAGAGACTGGGTCCATTGAATAAACCACTGTCCCAACCATGAATTTCTAGAAACTCTTCCAGCCAACGCCTTGCTAGAGATCAATCGCTTCTTTCTTCAATATCATGCAGTGCGTATAAATTCTACGTTGGTTATACTAATGCTACAGTGGCTCTAAGAAAAGCAACAATCAACAATGAAAGCTCAGTGAAAGTGAGTAAATACGTGTTAAGGACAGTTTAAAGCGCGCTATATTTTGCAGCGCTTGGCGTAGAATAAAAGAAACACTGCGTGGCTTGTGACCTGTAAGAAATAGAAACTGTCCTTTTTCACAAATTTCTGGTTTTTTCAGGGCAATATCAGGGGCAGGGCACGCTTTTTAAACCGTAAATTAACAATGATTTGTGAGAAATTCCTGAACACTTCGACTATATTCCATACGACGCTATATAAAATTCGCGCAGCTTAATATATTATACTACAATTTAGGATATGTTGGATAGGTCAATACAAAAAAAAACATGAAATCAATTGGCCACTATGAACCAACTACATCGAGATTAACTAAGGTGCACTTTTTGCATGCATATAATTCCTTGGGTGTCTTTTTGACTTCTCACAATGAATTTTCGCCAAAAATTAATTCGATAGAGTTGTCTTATGGCTAACATTACTTTGCTTGAAATATTTGTCAGACCTGTGTATTTCTCAGAACTCAGCGTATTCATAGACATAAGATAAGATGACGACGATGCAATTGTGATGATTACAGTGACCGTATTGCCTGCACGCTGGCGTTGTTGACACGAAGATTAATTGGAATAAGTCGATTCGGGACCCACTTTAGCACTTTGTTACTCCTCTGACATTATCAGTCTGAGGGCATACTGCGTACGACGCAGGAGTCCCTCGCTATATTTGTTACATCATTCAGCCGAATGTCCGCATGACGCCTATCGAAAGGTGATGCAATCAGCCACAAATGAAGGGCTTTTTTCTTTCTGCACGCATCGCACATTGTCCTCGTCAGCTTGCAAATGAGCCTTTAGTCATTAGCGATTTTCTTTGTCTGATAAAGTATACTAGCTGATTCAGGAATGCAAGGAGCGTCGCATTGCGACAGTCCCACACACGAAATTCTTCAGCTTTGTCCTTGGGCTGTCAGGGTTAATGGGCCTTTTAACACGAATGCATTGAACCCATCCCCGCTGACTCGCCCTGGCGGCCTGCGAACATTGCTTTTTCCTGCCCGCGATACACCAAATTGAGTATGGAATGCGAACTCGCAGTTAAAGAAACTAGGAGCAGATGACTGCAATTGAAAAAGTCCTTAGTTTTTTTTTTTTCGTGCGCGATCTATTACCACAATGCAAACATCGACCTAACAAAGGAAGTAGAGTGAAGACAAACGAATAGGCTGTAAGTTTAATGAATAGAGAGAACACTGTGATTGTTAGGTTGCAATGTTCTTCAAGAAAAAAAGCGTACTCTAACGAAATTCGTACGCCATTGTACGCTTAGACACATTTATTAAAAAAGTAAGTTGCAAGGACGTTAGACTCCGTGAACTGCGGGTGGCCCGCAAGATAATGGGTGCTATTCCCTTGTGCATTGCCATAGAATTTCTCTGTACGTGAATCAGCATGGCTTTGGCACACCAAGAAGCTGCAGGAGTTGCCTACAACACTACTCTACACCATACCCTATTTCACCGCCTTCCCTCAGGCTCTGCCCCTGAGGAGGCAGAGGATACAGCCATCGCCCAAGAACTTCCCAATCCGACAGACTGTACGTCTTTAGTGATTCAAAAAAAATTGGGGAAGATTGTACTAAGTCGCGCAAAGCTCGTCACAGCGAAGCACGGGCCCGTCACCGCTAGCTGGTGAACATATTTCTGTATTTCTTTATATTTTTCCATAGAGCTGGGTGGCTTTTTTGGTTTTTTTAGGTTTCTCTTCTTTTCTCTTTCTTTCTTAACTGTCTCACTCTCTCTCGCTTTCTCGCTTACTTCTTCTTTCTTCTAGCTTTCTTTCTCTATCTGTATTCCTTACTTTCTCTTTCTGCATCTCTTTCTCTTCATACCTCTCTTTCTCATTCTTTATATGCTATGCTTACTCTCTCCCCTCCTCCTTTCCCTCCTCCTCACCCTCAAATCTCTCCTCTTCACAATTTCCTACCTTTTCTACCCCCTTGCTAGATACTATACCAGGCTATGCTATGTTCTGTCAGAGTGCCTGGACAGCCGAGTGGTTAAGACGCTTGCTTTCAGGTAGTGGGTGCGCGGGATCAAAGTCGCGCCGCCTCATGAATTTTTTTCGCCAAGATTTTTTTTCTTTCTTGATACATGATTTCTTTATGTCTCTGTTTCTTTCTGTCTTTCTTTCTTCGTCTTCCTCTTCACCGTCACATCGTTCCTTCGCTTTGTGCTTTCCCCTTTCTATACGCCGGACAAATCGGCACATGTGCTCTGGGAGCGAAGCGGAAAAGGAAGACAACGCGTGCCGGTTCATGACGATGACAATTTCGGGTCACGACATTTGACGCCGCGCTAGAACAGGTTCGCTGTTAAAGCAGCTCAGTACAACTATGCCAGGGACAGGATAGAGCCCCCTGCCTGGCAATTGCTGGACATCCCCACGCAAAATTTGCCACACACGGTAGGGCTCCAGTGGTGGCTGGCTCATTCAGGGAACAAGGCTGAAGCTTGGGCTAGTTGGTTGTATTTCACGGTGGACCGGCAGCGCACCCACACACAGACAGAGAAAAGAAGGAACATGAAAACAGCGCTGTGTTTTTGTGTTGCTTCTTTTCTCTGTATGTATGTGGGTGACCGGCCGGTACATCATGCGACATTGTGTTACAGAGAACGAAGATGTTCGTACAATAGCCTGGAGCGTCGGCCTAAGATGGTCAATATGGATTCGATATCCTCAACTAAGGCGTTCCTTAAAGCCCACTGTTAAGTCGCGTAATGTTCATGGTTACAATTTATTTTCGCTTTGATGCATTGTTAGTCACGGGTAAAACAAACACAACCTGCCTGTATTAGAAATCTCGCGTCCGTGCATGTTCGGTTTTCCACGGCAGCAAACATTATTCGCCGTATCAATAGGTTTGTTGCACCAGTTGTTGCATTATAGATGTTTCCACGAGAGCGGTAACATCCTACAATAATGACCGTTAAGCGGTGGTTCACTGCTTCATCAAAACACTATCGTAGAATTCGTTATACGTCGATTTAGCCTATTGTTCTCCTAGCGAGAGCAAAAAACGCCTAATCTGCGACCCACAGCAACGCTACGTACTATAGGGCCGCATCTTTTATGTCACGCTGCTTCCTCGCAAGCGTATTCGATTGTCCCTTCAATAATCCCGTCCTTGTAGTGTTTTTGCTGTTGCGGAACCTCAGCCCTAGTCTCTTGCACATGCTCATCGAAGTGCTTGCAAAATTGATCAAGCTCCATGTGTCCAGTGAATACAATGATGGAAAGGGATCGAAGGAGCTTTGCTGGCGAGGAAACAGGGAGCGCAAAACGGAAATGGTATCGCGACGCATTGTGTAGCAAAGCGGCAAAAAAGGTCGGCTTCCTGCGCGAAGTGGCGAGCTGGAACTGAGAGGCACAGGACTTTATCACATAAAGGAAAAATGTGAAAGAGCCGTACCCTTGTGAAGAACAATAAGAAACAAGACGTC
The DNA here is from genome assembly GCF_013339695.2 of Rhipicephalus sanguineus. Classification (NCBI taxonomy): domain Eukaryota; kingdom Metazoa; phylum Arthropoda; class Arachnida; order Ixodida; family Ixodidae; genus Rhipicephalus; species Rhipicephalus sanguineus. The sequence continues at coordinate 107,865,024 of NC_051178.1, read as the reverse complement.
GAAAACTGAGACACTCGTGTGCAGTCGCTTTCCGATTGCTTGGCAAAAGTTTTCGCAAAGCATGTGTTTTATACAGAAAACTTTTGGTTGTGTAGCAAGGACAATGTGTCCTGCGAATTTATGTGCATCCGTGCGCGTTCGGCCTTTTCCAGTACTGACGAGACACTTTTATTTGTCCATTGTTTTCCTTTCATTTCTAAAAGCATAGGAGTTTACGAAACCACACTGCGACCTCTTCTAGGTCCCAGAACACAATTATTGAGAGTTGTTGATTGTCTGCCGGCTTTTTGAGTGTGGCCAATTGAATGACACGAAGTTGGTTCTTTCGGCCACAAATGCGTCCGTGCCTCACAACGTCAATGTGTCGGTACACTAAACCAAAGATCCGCACTAATAGCTACATGTTGCGCCCTGTGATGAATTCGCATGATGAATTCGCAGTTGTTCCCTTGTACCCGCTATCCGCAATTTACAAAGCGTTGACTGTCAGCATTGCAAAGCCCAGCTGCACAATTTTCTGAGCTACAAAGGACTTAGAAATAACTCTTAATAAAATTATGCATTCTGACTTCCAATTGCACTAGAGAAGCTATGCCGCGCAGAAACCGCACAGCAGGAGGCGTTTTTACTGAAACTATTATTAAAGCTTTTCCATCTATTTTTTTTTAACTCGTAAGCACTGGTTTTAATATCGGCTATTAAAGCTGCCACAGTAAGAACTGTCGAACATCCAACACGCTCACTAGTTTCTGTTAATCGTCTGTAAGGCGCCGTCTGACGTCGTCAGTTCGACGAAGGATCGAAATCCTCCTATATTTTAGCCTCAAGAGCATTCCGTCGGCTGCCCCCAGTTGCAGCTGCGGCGCCTCTGACTCTGACTCGCTCTTTGTGGTAATACCCACTTGTTTAATCCAACGTTACCTAGTTTGGCCGGAGCCAATCTCAGAGGCCACGAGTAATGCATCATGACACTAAGGAGCACCGACTGCGAGCGTTTCCGTAGTCTCAGCGCAGCGGATGCTTTCGCTGCAATTTTGTAGCAAACCCTATGGTCGGTGAAATGCGGCGTCCACAGTGATTCGATTCGGTGACGACGCAGTTACGCAATTCACCGTTCGCGTCAGCATGTTACGCCTCTTCGCCAGCTAGGGCCACTTCCAAATGGGCTAACAGTGTTCTTTGCCGCCTACAACGTCGAGTGCACTAGCACCGACTACTACGGATCGCACACCTTGCCGTTTCTCTTCTCAAATGATGAAGCGTTGAAAGAGTGCATGTCGAGTTACTATTTATTATGTGCATGTTGAAGCCATCTTTGCAATGGATTTGCCTTATGCTGTGTCCAGGTGTATGTTAACCATAGGTCAGCAAAAAAATTGGAACTCACTCCGACTCACTCTAAAGATATATTTTGCTGTGAGGCTCACTCGGACTCAGACTCACCATAATGTTCTTCAACCGGATTTACTAGGGCTGAGACTCACTAAACCTTTCCTCAACCGGACACACTCGGACTCAAGCTCACCAACACACTGCTCAGCCGGACTCACACAAGACTCATAGTCATTGCACAATGTGAGTCTGAGCGAGTCTGCGTGAGTCGACGCATGAATTCGGTAGTGTAAAATTAGCTTCTTTGATCACGGTGTCAGTACTGTTTAACGCCAATATCTCAAATAATCAGTGCTTCTATGATGCACCATTTGATCTTGTACCTTCAAATACGAGTTATCAGTGGTTTTAATCCAGTAAGGACATTTTTATCGAATAAGCAACTTCGAGATATTTTTATGAAGAACTTCCCGTTAAAAAGCTTGTGGGGAAGGTCATAGCACCCCCCTCCCCACATAGCCTTTGATCCATATTGAGGTCGCGCATGAACGTTTGTGCGTTGAGATATTGGAAATAGAGTTGAGTATAAGCGCAAGCCAATATAAGGCGGATAGTGCTGCTGAATATGAGTAGATAGGCCCATAGGTCGGCAATAAAAGGTGGAGCTCATTCAGACTCACTGAAGAAATATATTTTGCGTTTAGGGCGCACTCGGACTAAGACTTACTAATATTTTCTTCAACCGGACTCACTCGGACTCAAGCTCACCAAAACATTACTCACCGAGACTCACTCGGACTCAGACTCACAGTCCGATATGAGTCTGATTGAGTCTGAGTGAGTCGACTCATGAGTGAGTTTGCCGACCTATGATGTTAACTAATAGAGCTCCCACAAAAGTTTATAAATGTTCATGGACGTTGGTCTTCGGGATTCAGATGTGCGACCAGGCGTCAACGTGGGTACGTCCACATCAAGCGGCGCTATAGCTGCTAAACACCAATAGACATTCTGGAAGCTCTCGTATGTGAATGTATAGTAAGGAAGGAAGGAAGAAACAACAGGAAAGAAAGGGAGGTTAGCCAGTCCTTGAACCGGCTGGCTATCCTGCGCTGGGGCAAGGGGTAAGGGGGATAAAAGATGATAGAAGAGAGACGTTACCAGAAGGAGAGTAAGAAAAGGAAAAAAAAGGAAGGAGAATACGACACCCCTTAGAGTCCTGTCTCTAAGACCAGTTGTCCGCAAGAAGCGAAATAATGCTTTCAAAGCCTTCTGCGCTGATGACACGCTTCGGCCAAGGTCCCAGCAGCCTTTGTTCCGACATAGGGCGGCTATCAAGTTTGTCTAACGCATAGTAAAGTTCTTGTCTTGGAGCACAGAAACGGGGAGACTCGCACAGAAGATGGGAGATCGTTTCTTCGCAGCTGCAGTTATTGCACGTAGAGATGTTGGTCATTCCAATCAGACAGGAGCAGGCAGTCGTGAAGGCCACGCCAAGCCACAGGCGGCACAGAAGCGTCTCTTCAGCTCGCGATGTTCCAAAGTATAATAAACATTAAACTATTTCTGCGAGGACACGTTTCACTTTCGTGTTATACTGATTCCTATGACGGAGGGATCAACCGTGTTTTTTGCGACCAGCAAGACCAGCCCGCCATGCGAGACGGCAGCCAGATACCACAATGTGTGCAAGATGAAGGGGCGGGGGAATAATAAGCAGACAGCGATTCGTTTCAATAACTGTCTAACATGGCTAATTTGCTGTAAAAAAGTTTAAAGGAGAAATCTAGCATATATTTGTGTGCAGATTTTATAAACTAGAGCCAGGAACAAACTTTTAAACCACAGTTAAACAGAAGTCAATTATCTAAACAGGAGAAATATTTATGAAATAGTATTCTTGGAACATTACACACACTTTTATTTCTCTCTACATAAGAAAGCAACTTGCTTACTTTAGGTTATTTTGCTTAAAAAGAAAATGTGCTTTCGCATGACGGCTACGCGGTGCCAAGAGTATTAGTATAGCTCACATGCGTTTTAGAAAGTGCAACAGGCAATTCATATTTTTTCTTTCTAATACAAATTTTCTTGCTGCATTCTTTTAATGATTTCGCAAGTCAACGGTATTTCGAACATGGACCTGGGAATTGCACTGAATCAAACATTACACTTCTTTCTCGTGATATATACTACATTTGCACATCATATCGCCGTACCAGGCTAAAGACAGCCGATAATATCTCCTGACTCTATCCTTCATAGGTCATAAAATTAATGAAGACGCACCTTTCAATGCTTTCATGCGTACTACTGAGTCTTACGACCCCTTGCACTCTTAGACGCCGTCAACTTACGTTTAAATCAATTTGGCGGGTTCACAAATGACATGCTGCATTTTTACCACGCTGTTATAGAGATTAAACTCAGCTGTTTGCCAAAGGGGCCGACTTATTTTGCTCTTTGAGTGATTTTTTTTAGATGAGATAAGCGATGTGACTTGCCTTGGCGCATGAAATAGTGGCGTGATGGGACAATTGATTAATGTGTTCAAAATGCGTATAGTGCAATCGTAAAACGTATATAACTGCGTGTATTGGTGAACCACAGCTGAGTAAGTGTTTCTTGTTACATTGTTACGGTCTTTACAGATATTGACCAACTATCCAGGATCACAGTAACACTAAACACACTAGGCAGTCATGACCATGACAGGAGAAAATGAAATATTTATTGGGGAACAAGAAGCAGAAAAACACATTTTCGAAAACGCTGTTTCGCAACAGGACACATTGAAAAGTGGAACGTTGTAATCCAAGCAGATGTCACCAAGAATAGTCCACACAACAAGCAAAACTTTAAAGATCACGTAATGAACGCCTTTGGACAACAACTTTGCCGCTTGTCACTCACACCAAACACACTCCCACGAAAACAATCATCAGGAGGGGCCAGAGTAGGGGCTAGTTGGTTGTGCATAGTTGACACTTGTGGACGCGCTGTCTGAACACGAAGACGCGCACACACAAAAAACACATAGTACACAACACGAGTGGGAACTAACAACTCTAACAGCTAACAACCTCACCCTTTGTTAGTACGCGCTCGTGTTGTGTACTGCGTATGCTCTTTTTCTGTGGGTCTTCCTTCGTGTTCGGACAGCAAGTGTCAAATAATCATGATTTAGGCGCAATCTTCGCGGACTATTGAAGCCAATACTATTGTAAAGCCGAGTTTATACGAGCAAAAAGTGCAGGAATGCAACTTATACGTACATTATTGTTGTGTAAGATGGGTAAATTCCATCGGAACAGACAGTCTTCTTCCTTCTCCATGGCTGTGTACAGTTTTATAATATAAATTAGCAGTGATCCTTTCATTAATTTAATAATTCATATATACTGATCAACAGTAAAATGATGCCCCCCACAGATGTAGTCGTGACTTAAGGAAGATCGGTTCATTTGTAACTAAATGTACAGTCCCAAATTCCAGTGGGACCAGTGGCACCAGTGGGACCGCTATAAGGATTGTACAGTAATTGGAGTCGCATTAGCGTACCTAACATTCCACTAAGCAAAATAGGGAATGAAGTGTATAGAGAAAAAATTTCTAAAGCTCTCCGTAAGTAAGATAAAGCATATGGGTACTGAAAGACTACCTGAGTCAACGTATTCCACCATGCCCCACTTAGGCGCGAGTAATCATGCACTGTCTGCAAATGCGTAAAATCGCACAACATGATTCCAAGGCACTCGATATTAGATTCCAAGAAAGAAAATTAGGTGATATGTTAATTTGCTCGAGGTTCCGTAATTAAGCGTAAGAAGCGTGCGGTTAAATGTCTGAATACTGCAGTCATTCATGTTCCGTTTCACCATAAAAAGAATCTAATGTCTGACTTAAATTGCGTGCACGTATTGACCTTGGTTGTATTCGTTTCCAGCAAAGAAAGAAATAATGCTTTTGACGTTGGTCCTGCAACATGGCACGTCAAACGACTCTTCGAACAATGTAGTGCCTTATTTAATAGTTAAGGCGTACCAGTTATACAATTATACATTAAGACAAAAATTCAGATCGGAATCTCTTAAGCGCATAACAAATCAGCGCAGTCTAGCCAACTGAGGAGTTAGGAACCTAAATTACTACACCAGTCATGGAGAAAAGAGGGAGGTAGAGGCCACGCGATTAAACTCCGGCGAACAGCGCTTGTTCTGCACTCTCCCATCTCTTCTGAAGCACTATGACCTGAAGAATTTCCACTTACTCCACTGCTCATATCAGGAGGTCCATAGATTATTGGCAGTGATATAATACTTGATCTTCAAATCAATAGCAGTTACTTGCAACTGCACAGCTTGCTTTCAATGCCAAAACAAAACTCTTATATCTAACTGCAATTTTGAATTGTATGTAGCTATTTGTCAGACGGCAATCTCCATAATGTCTTTTTTTCTGTATGCAGCGTATTGTGCCCCGTATCTTTGTTTCTGGATGACAATCACGTTGTCATGTTTCAGAACTTTTTTCAGCCTGAACATTTTGTTTTGAATCGTCTGTCACATTGTAGGAGAATTGCAATTATAATATGTGCGCACTGATGTAGCGCACTGCCCGTGAAGTGCCATATTGCCATGCGTACCGAGGTGCTGTCGCCGCTTCGACTTTTTCTTGGTTGTTTTGTGCTATTTTTAAGAGCCAGGGGGGGGGGGGACGGGCTGTGGACTAGTCAAGCTGTTTTATATACAGCTTATTTTTCCACAGTGTATTTCTCTCTGTAAGACAGACCGAGAAATATGCTTCACATTTACCGAAGTGATGGGCTGGAGTCATGCGCAGGCAGAGTGAGGTCAGTTAAGAGCTATTGATTATGCAGAAGGTTCAATTTCTCGTATTCGCAATGGATCTTGCTGCTCCTTGGCAACTAGTCCAAAGAACAAGCAAGAACAAAACGCTTCCACATATGGGAACACTGCGCTACAAGGAGATTGCGCATTTGTCTTGAAGCGCGGCATCGCTTTGCTTTGCCTGAAGTCGGCGCTGCGTAGCTTGTATTCGCACGCGGTGCAGGCCAGCCTTTACAAACAGATCAGTAGACTCAAGAAACCTGCTTTCCCTCTGTTAGTTGGGAGGCGGCCACGCCGCTCCAGCAGTAAACGAGACAGTCGGACCATGCCAACAGAAAAACAGCGCAGGTTTTATTCACACTCGTGAATATATATAGGAAACTAAAGGGGAGAGGGAAGGGGGATAAAGATTGCGCACATGCGCACTTGAGAGCTTGGGCCACGTCGTTCAGTGGGTTACCGCATTTCTTCCCTCTTAGTAGCCAAAACGCACGACCGGTTTCTTGGCTCGTGTGGAGCGCCGTAGTACGTGTGGTTGCGATTCTGGGGTACTCTGGGAGGTAGCCGGCGCCGTTGTTTCTAGTCGTACCGGCCCCGGGGAACCCGTTGTAGAGGGCCTCGACATGTCTTCGGCTGCTGGCGTTTCATCTGTGCTCCGCTTACGAACTTGATCCACGCGGCGGCGGACAAGCCCATCCACAGTCTTTACCTCCAGGAGGCGGGTGCCACGCGTAGCCTCCACTGTGCCTGGGGACCACTTGTCGCCGGCGCCGTAATTTCGCACGTACACGTAGTCTCCCGGTGCGAAATTCCAGCCTGGGTCACTCGTAGCTTTGGCAGGATAGGCTCTGGAAGGAAAAGACATCTCCATTCTTGTGCGCAGACGGTAGCCTAATAGCCTCTCTGAGGGCGAAAGACCCTCCTGGTGTGGTGCGTTCCGATAATTGCACAATACACGTGCCAGTGATGTGATGAGGCAAGTGCATCCCATCTTCGTCGCCACTGTTAGTTGGGAGGCGGCCACGCCGCTCCAGCAGTAAACGAGACAGTCGGACCATGCCAACAGAAAAACAGCGCAGCTTTTATTCACACTCGTGAATATATATAGGAAACTAAAGGGGAGAGGGAAGGGGGATAAAGATTGCGCACATGCGCACTTGAGAGCTTGGGCCGCGTCGTTCAGTGGGTTACCGCACCCTCGGTCGGTCTTCAAACGCACTTGGCGAATCTCTGCTGCATGAAAACCAGTGCACAGAATGAGCACTTGAGAGAAAGGGAGCGTGGACGACCAGAGGTGGTGCAGTATTTGCACGAGCTTAGCCATTACATGAGAAGGTAACTACCAGGTAAGCAATTGCACTTGCCCTTTCAGTGCTCAACAAATTGGTGTAGCTGCTTGCTGCGAACATCTCGTGCATATGCAGCGAGGGTGTCAAAGAGGCATGCAAACCCTATCAGGCGAAGTATTCGAGGTACCAAAAAAAAAAGAAAGAAATTGAGGACCAAGAAGGAACTATGCATTTTTGTGATGCTTTAAAGTTATTAAGCTGATCGTCTTTACATGCCGAAACAAACAAATTGCTACCTATCAGGCGTTGGTCCGAGTGTGTTGTTTACAGCATTTATTTTAGCCGTGGTGAGTTCTGTACAAGAAAAACCGGACAACACATTAATGACTGGCTAAGCAACCCATCCAGGTAACTTGTAAGGTGTCGCGTAGCTAACTTCGAGGGCGCGGGTTCGACTCCCGGCCGAAATGGCCGCATTTGGATGGAGGCAAAAGGCAAACAACACCCGTCTGCTTAGAGTTAAAGAACCCCAGGTTGTCTAAATTAATTGCGGAGTCTCCCACTACAACGTGCTTCGTTACCATAGCGTGGTTCTGAAAGGTAAAACCGGAGCAATTGTTGTTGCTGAATGAGGGAACACAGTAATAAGACTGAAAAAAAATGTAATGGTGCGCATCTTCTAGCGCACGTTAAGTCTTGTTCGTGTGTACCTCGCTTTGTACAAGTTAACGTAGTTGGTGAAAGCACAGACCAAACTGTGAGGGAACGTGTACAAGCATTTCATATAAGAAAACAAGGGTGAGTTTGTGTCAGTGACATATTGATTCCACAGTATAACTCTGAAATGCGCTCTTTTTATAGACATGTGACAAGTTTGGGGTAGTGTTTACATTTTACAGCGCACGCTTGTACGTTTACCTCGTGTTGCATATCCGACCGCTAACGAGCAGTTCGTAGCTGACGCTGCTCTATTTTTCACCTGTCCCATTTTTTCACGTTTTAAATTTATGTCAGAGACGTTGTAAGCAAGCTTAGACATCAACCTGCCCAAGAATGCGTTTTGCGAAGCAAAACGACATCGCATGTGCCTATATTCAAAAATATATATAGTTAATACATGCGTAAATTTGTAAAGTTAGCGCTCTGTATTTGGTGGCGTTGAAGCAGTTATACAACCAAGGCATTCCAGTTCTTGTTTCGTCGTGCAAAAGCTTCAAATACTTCTATTACTCTGTAAATAATGTAATTAAAGGGCCACTAAATTGAAGTGCTATATCATCTTTCACTTCAGGATTATTCCAGAACTGTTACCTCCAGATTTATTATCGAAAAGGCAAATGAAGGTCATACTTTTATTTCAGTTACCGATTTTCCTGTACCTCAACATCACCGTGACGTCACGGATTTCAATGCGGTTTTTCGTATTCTTGCCACATTCGCCCACTAAAATTTCTTGCAATTTCCTCTTTCTGGCACTCTCAGAAAACTATGTCATTGATTTTCACAGACAAATAAACATGCAGGTCTTAGCAGACGCTGTCAAAATGTTCGACGTTATGATGGCATAGAACGGGAAACAACAAGTGGTGTTGCCGCTTGTGTTCACTTGCAGATTTTATCGCTTAAAGAGCGCAATATGGTTGGGCAGAGCTTTGCTTTTTGTTTTATGAAGAAGTGACTTACTAAAACGAAAGAAATAGTGATAACCTCTAATACCTTTAGTGTCACTGCAAAACAAGCCATTGCATCCATCACAACAACTATTTGCACAGGCGGAAAAGTAAGCTTCGGGGAGTTTAAATGGGGGTAGTTGGTACACATCCCTAGAGGAAGGCAACGCAGATATTCTTACAAAGACTCAAAACATAGATCTACAAGTCACACGCGCTTCAAGCAAGCTCTAAATCGAACTAAAACATATCCCAGTCCGTTTCACTACAGCATGAAAAGTTGCGTAAAAGACATTCAATCTCTGACAGCATCAAAAACAATGCCGACTTTTTTTTTCTTTCAGAAGCAGACGCGACAAATATACATAAATCATCGCGTAGCAAAATCTCACGCAATACGTATCAGTACCAGTGCAAACAGTCTAGACACACACAAACATTTGTCGCTGCCCAAAACGACTGCGACAAAATGATAATTAACAGGTGTTTAAACATCACACCATGGGTGAGATCACAATTACTTTCTATATAACAAGTGCCTTTACACATTCTGAAAATTTTTTTGAAGCTTGCCCAAGTGAGACACTTCATAGAAATGTGAGTGTACTTCACCACAATGTTGAATTACTATAGTGCATCTTTATTACGGGAGGCAAGGGCCGCTATACGCTACATAAGCTGCATATCTCCTAACTTGGTTTTGTAAGGACAGCTTGCCGTTAAAGTGTGCAGTATGGCATGCGATGCCGTGACAAATCGGTGGAAACGTTGGCCGAGGAAACATAATTTCATTGCCTTTTCATTGCTAGTTGAACCTTAGCTATGAAACACTATGCGGCAAGGTAAGGCTTTTGAGCACGGCAACCACTCGTGAAAGCGCTCAAAGATTAGCGGTTGCAAGTTCAGATGCGCACAAGTAAATTTTCAATGTTTCAGACAAAGACAATTTCAACGAGCACACACTGGAAGAAGGCTCCGACTCCTCGCAGGCTCTCCAATTTTCTGAGCAGCGATGAGCGCATTATGCAGTGTTCGAGGAAAACAGTCATTCGCAGACTTCTATGCGTCCGGTGCAGAATGCCGCCACTGTGCCGTCGGTACGGATGTCTTCCACGCACTCAGTCGCTCGCAGCAGTGTCCTTGTGCAGAAGGTGGACGCATGGATTGTCAGCTTCAGTGCTTGTCTTCAAACCTCTGCTCGAACCTTCCGCATGACTACATTATGATTTTAAGTTTGACGTATTTTCGGGGGATTCGGGAGCACTTTTGTACAGGCGTAGTTCGTTCACAAGCAGATAACCATTTTTTTACGGCGCAAGCTGTTTCGCGCTCACAACAACAGCCCGCCGTCATAGGTGTCCGTGGCGGCTAGCGGCAAGGAAAAAAACCAAAACCAAGGTTCGAGCCTGAATTGAAACCAGGCATTCAGCATGGCAGCTAAGCACCCTGCTACAGACAGCAGTGCGTGAAACGTCTTCTGAAGAAAACCCCATACAAGCGCCATATCGTTGAGGAGTCAAGTTAAGAGGCAATATTGCATGGTAAAAGCGTTGAATCGGGCCCCTCATACAATAACAATTGGTTTAAGGCTTCTGTCACGGATCTCCGGACAACAGTCGGCTAGAATGAACGGACGAGGCGAGAGCGTTGCACACAACTATTTTAATTACACACAAAAAAGAAGAAAAACCCACGTGGTTATCCAAACCCACTGCAAACATTAAAAAGGAACACACAAAAATAAACTAGCGCTAAACACAGTTATCGCTCAAAGAACAATTGAGTGAGAGAAACAAACAACTAAAAATTACGAGGCGTTCATCGCTTACGCCACTCACGGCGTTCTGTCCCGTTGGAAGAGTCGAGGCGTTGCGGGGGGCACAAGCGTTGAAGTAGGCGTCCCAGTCGATGTACCAGGCTTTAACCGTGGCCGAATGCGGACTGGCGTTGTAGACGAGGGTGGGCAGCACCGGGTTCAGTGACCTGGGCGTCGCAGGTCCTGGAGATGACCAGCGTCTCCCGAGAGGAGAATCTGGCTCGGTCGAAGCCTACGGAGCGGTGCCGTAGGTCGGTGCGCTCGGTGCACAGGCCGATGGCGCGTCCTGGGCGTTGCTGGTAGTCCCAGGTCCGTGGACGTGTCCTCGAACAGGCAGTGGCTACGGTGCGATGCCGTAGCACGAGGAAGAGCCGGAGCGCCCGGAACACAGGCCGGCGACGCTCGTCCCCAGCTTTCCAAGCCCACGCGTTGCCGTTCGAACACTCCGGGCCCCCTCTGGCCACGTCACCTTCTTTTAGGGGCGAAGCTCCTTAAGGCGGCACCCGTTCGTCCCTCGTAGTCGTCGTGATCGTAGTAGTGAGTAACAAGTCTTACGCTTTGACCTCCAAGGTGGTGCCGGTGGGAGATTTCTCCTGTGCGTTGTTGAACAATAAAAAATTCGCAGCGTGCGCGTTAACTAAAAGCCGAATTCTTCTGTCTCTCATTCCCCATTAGCAGCCATTGGCATGTTCCAGTAGGAAACGTTAGTAGAAGTAGAAGTGTAAGTGTTAGCTAAAGGCCGACTTCTTCTGTCTCTCATTGCCATTAGCAGCCATTGTTTACCTCCAAGGTAGTGCCTGGTGAGATTTCTCCTGTGCGTGATTAAACAATAAAAATTTTGTTCAAAACGCCGTTGATTGATGAAATAAACCAACGAAAGACGCCAGATGTTTTGTAAAAGCAGAACGAAAGAACGCCAGATGTTTTTCTTAAAGTGTAGTAGTAGTAGCTGTATTTAGCCACCTCGCCCGATCGTCAACGGGCGAGGTGGACCGGCAACGGCGCGAGGACCCTGCCGTACGAGAGTTAAATCACACTAAAAGACATACTTTGCGGGCGATACACTCTAGTGAGCTTTCAACTTTTCGTCTTAATGTACATGATAAAGAATTATTTCTACGAAAAACGCAAGGCACACCTTGAGCAATATGTTTGGTTTTGGGACGCTAAATGGAACCATGAGGCGATGCGAAGCCGGAGCACTTGCACGATCGCGTTCCGTTGGCTTTCGTTGGGCATGCTACCGACCTCGCGTCGTGGAAACGCGCGTCCTGTCTTCCCTCTAGCCTTGCCTTTAATTCGCACAGGGCGAGCGGGGAATGCGGTCGCTCTTGGCGCTCTTTCGCTCGGGAGCGGACTTCTTCCTTGCATTTCACCGATCACAAGTGATAATGAAGGGACCACGTAAACCAACAGTACAATAAAAGTTTGATGTTTAATATACACACGATGTTTCACACTCTTTATATTATGTACTGGGCGCATTTCACGGAAGAGTTTCACGGTTTACAGATGATTCCCTCCGTAGCTTCGCCCCACTCATCATCATTCACCCCGTGGATATGCTGTGATTTTTTTTATATGTCCCGCTTCGTTTTCCTCTTGTTCTAGTCGTGCGGCCATACGTCATGCTGCACTTGGCATGTTCCTCTTCTTTGATCACTTTTCTCCAGTCACCTCTTGCATGTGACAGCTTCCTACACAATACAAACTGCTGAGCCATAATCCATATACATCATCATCATCATCATTACCCGTAGTATGACGAAAGTGTGCAGCTATGTAGAGGTGCGCACAGGCGCGCAGTGGGCACATCGCTACTTCGCAATATCATGATTTCTGCCGTAATGAGCAATTCGCAACTGTATTTGCAGTTGGCGCCCTAAGAGAGTTTAGAATAGGCCTTAAGGCCATTCCTTCAGGTTACACCGCGACTGTGTTGCGTGTTCTGCGCAGGCCTGGTGTTTTCCACTAGACTACCAATGCTCTCGGCTTCTTTTTTTATTTTTTTATTTGGATACCCTAAGGGGTCGGAGGGCATTACATAGGGGGAGATTAATCGGAAGTGAAAGATACAGTCACAATTCAGGCATACAGTAATTGAAAAAGTAATACTATCAATACAATGCGAAAACGTAAAGATTATATTTCAGGCATACAGGAAAAAAGAGATATTATAAAATACAATCAAAACCACATGATATACAAATATCAGGCATACAGTAAAAAAAGAAATATTATAAATACAAAGCAAACCACATGATTTACAAATATCACTAGCGTCGGGATCATTATTTTCCACGTTTGTACATTTTCTGAGTTGAACACAACGAATGAACACATGCAGTATAAGTACAATAAAAGTGATTTATTAAAAAGTGGTATCGCGAGTGGAGCGCTAACTGGAAGGACTGGTGATCATTGATGGTGTCAATGCAAGATGGAAGTGAATTATATTTATCTATTGATGGTGAGAGAGTTGAATTGCGGTATTTATCAATGTGAGAAAAAATTGGTTTGACTTTGTAGGCGTGGTCTAACCTAGAAGAGAGGTGGTGCGCGGAATAAATGTGCAATAGCGAAAAGGACGTGCCGCTATGGTAGAGGGTGTGAAAGAAGGATAACCGGGCAAGTGTTCGGCAAGTGTTCATTTCAATGAACAGCACTTCACGTAAATTCGCATTTCACTTTCGCAAAACTGCCCCTTTTCTTGACCAGTATAGCCTCGAAAGTTTAGCACTGGCTGCGGAAATCAATTCGAGACAAAGCACCGCGAACGACAACGCCAGAAGGAACAAGCAAAAGCGACACAGGCGCAGTATTTCGAACATTTGCAACGTTGTCTCGTGGGAATCGCTGTCGTTGGTATCCACGTTGGCCGACATTCTATCTTCGCACAAAATGCCATCGCGGATAAAAATCTGCTGCGTCTCAAACATTCTCTGCAAGAGACGGCTATAGGCTTGCTTGAGCCAAATGTCTTTCCTAACGGGAGTCGTTGCCAGCCCCATGTTCAGTCGATCCTTCGATTCGATGTAGTTCTGTTTCGCACACGATGTCATGTCGCACATTAAACACGCGAAGCCAGTTTTATCTGCGCATCGTAGGCAGTCACTCTCAGAATCAACTATCATGCTGTGTTTCCTATTGTTCCTTCGAAAGGCTTGTCTCAGTTTTCTTTCGAGCGTGTTATTCCAGAACGGGTTTTCGTATTTCAACGCAAAGTACATGCAACCGTCTCTAATAACGCATGGCAAAATTTCGTCCTTTTCCAGGGCTGCTTCCAGCTCCTCAGTGGTGTCCACATAGTCGGGTGGCACTATAACGGCGAGCCGAGAAGTGAGTTCGCCGCAAAAGTAAACGGAAAATGGCAAAACCTCCAGCATCCAGCAACTGAGAGTTATCATACGCGCCGATTCATGGGATTTCCATCTCCTATTCATACTTCCCGCGTTGGCTGGGGCAGTGCTTGTGAATAAAGAACCCGCCAGGAAGATCCCCGTGTCCACTAGGGTATGCGCATTCACGCGGCCAATGTCGATGTAGTCGAAGACGCTGAGCGTCACAAATACGACGAGCGCCGAGAAAAGAAAGCACAGAATACCGTCGCACGAGCTTTGAAGGAGATCCAAAAGTGACAACTTCGCCGCGTGGTGGTTATCCTTGCGCGCGTAAAAGGTGTCGTACGTGTGCGCTATAAAATGGGGAGAAGAAAAGAAATGATCCGCTGCGCGCATTTTGACCAGTGTAGTTAGGATGTCAGCTCTGCCACTCATCATATCGTGAAATGCTGTATTTAGTTCTTTGGTTACAGTAAATTTCGTGGTCGCATTCAAGTCACGCAGGACACCAATGACATTGTCCATCCATCCCTCGACACACGAACGAGGGACTGAAGACGCCTCATCAGTTTGAGATATGCAGGCAAACGATATTGTCTGCCCGCGAAACGCTCTCGTCAAAGGAAGTGCGTCATCTCTGTGATAATGGCCGTACCGTTGAGACAGAGCAGCTCCTCCGTACAGTGAAACACAGAATTTACCTCGCCACGTCTTTAATACTGAGCCGTTATAACTGCAATTCAAATATTTTTGACCAAGTTGACCTGTGTATTGAGGTACTTTCGATGGTGTTCTACTATAGGGCAACAATATCCAATCAGTCATGTAAGTCATTGAAGAACTGAGCCGGATGTCCTGAGAACAGCTTTTCTGCCCTTGAGGCGCACTAAGGATGAAGACTGTTGTTCTTACGTTCATCGCCCTGTTCTGGAGCAGCGTCACAAAAAGGCCTCTTGCTGGAGGAGTCCAGATCGCCCAGGGTTTTGGAAGTATAGCCAGAATGGGGTGTTGTAGATTTGTTCCGTACTTCGCACAACTAAGAAAAATGACACTGTCATGAGAGTTCATCCAATGCTGCAGCGGAACGGAGTTGTGGTCGGCATATCTGCGAGCAAGTCCCTGCTTTTCAGCGCCACTGCAGCATTGCACCACCAGTAAGCAAAACGCCACTGCAGAGGCGAATAGATGCATTCTCGGAATATTTGTACACAAGTTTCAATCACCTTCTTTGATTTCACTAGAACTATTCTTGGTCTGACGAAAATTACTGAACAGCCTAAGGTACCGATAGAAAAGGATGCTAACAATCTGAGGAACAGGGAAGCTAGAGAAACGTCGGTGTTTTTCTGTAGCTGCCAAATTTCAATTGCCACCATGCAATCCTTATCTATTTTCAGAGGCTGTTGATTACTCCACATTCAGCATGCCACAAAATTCAATTGCCTAAGCAGCAATTAGATATACTACAATGTCCAGCCACAATTATCCGTGAATGATCGCGTACATGTAAAAATACGTGTTATACCTGTTCGTAATGGGACTCTTATTGTTTCAGATTTTTAAAATTAAAGATAACTACTTGTGAGTACCATCGACGTGCTACATACATTTTCGAAAAAAAAAGTGATCTGCGTACCAACAGCACTGCTGTGTGCCTACTGAAACATATGTGCTAATCGCGTCAAGCAGCTTTCACTGACACAATAGCGCATGTGCCACAGGCCGCCGCCAGTGCGCAATTCTGTCCCGCCAGGTACCACGGGATGTCCACTCCAGTTCACGCGATCAGGTGAGCTCAGAAAGAGGTGCAGCGCAGATGCTACTGATTGCCTCGCTAGTGAAAAAAGACTCGCGGTGAAGTTTCCAGCAGGAACAGCCACACGTAGAAGAAGGGAGCAACTTGATCACGCTGTGTAGCGCACGACGGATTCCGCAGTATGAAGCGGCGGTAACCACTGAAGTAGCAGCAGTGTTCTAGCTACCAGAGGCGTCGCAGAGAGACGCTCAGTCAAGTTGCTTTCGGGAATTGCTGCAGCACTTTTTTTGTGGACCTCCGAGTCGTGCTTGGGATTGTGTTCGACATAAGACTGTCTTCGAGCGACATATCTGATGATATCGCCCAAAGAAAAAAAGTTCGGCTCTGATTTTGTTCTAGAATGGTGGAGATATCTCGGTGTTAGAAGCACAGTAATCAAAAGTGAGCGGCAAGCGGGAGGGAGCAGCTACGAGAAAATACATGAAGGCAAAAGAAAAGGGAGCGAGAAGATAGCAACGCATTTCAATTGTAGTAGTCATCGCGAGGAATATGCCGATTTTTGTGAAGCCCGCGCATGAAAGCCGGACTGTAAATTACCCAACGTACTTCGTTCTACCGCATTTGCATGCAACTCGTTGTACTAGCCACCTTTGTAAAAGTGGCAGCGATGCTTTCTCGATATTCGCCACCACATTCATTTCTTGCTACGGGCGCTTGAGTGCTTGCGGCGTGCGAGATACCGCAGTACCAGAATAACAACTGACAATGTCCCATATGCATTCACCTAAGACGACTCGAAGGCGAAAGTCATCTTCTTTTTCTACTCAGTCGATGTATTGATCCTGCCCCACCACCCTCTGAAAACTTTCTGCACTTAACATGGTTTCGCACTGCCTCCGAGATTTGAACACTTTGATGAAGCTGTTATATGATGTCATGACGTCATCATGTGACTTTACGTCACGTGACGTGACAGTGACGTCATGACGATGACACAATGACGTAACAAATTTCGGGGATCTGTGACGTCATAAGGTGTTGTGAACACATGATGATTATTTTTACAACACTCGTATTGTCCCCAACCCCGCGGGACGCCGACGGTCAAATTTCGCGTTTGATGAGGCATCTAAGGCTTTGCTTAAAGGCTTTCGCGGATCGATGACGTCACCTCGCGTTGCCTAGCAACTCCTGGTGCATCTGTGCATAGCTTGGCGCTCGCTTCGCTTTCTCGCTCGCTACATCGCTAACACAAGGGGTGTTCAAATGAAAAAAGGTACGAAACGACACTGTGGGTATAAATGAAGACTTTATTGAAAGTATACACCATAGGCATGAGCACAACGATCCGCTTGATAAACGAGCCGAAGTATTGTTCCCAGAATTCCTTTTGTGGCCGTAACGAGACGCAGTCCTTCATAGCGCCCTTAAGTTTTTCGTCCGAGTTGAAGCGCTTCCTATTTTCTCACAGACTTGTCGGACACACAGCCTTCCTCCTATACGGTCACCATTCGGCGATGAGTGGTGGCCTGTTTAACACCTTCCGCTGTCAAAAATCGGAAAACGCCTCGCTGCTCCTCAATCGTCAATTTTTTCTATGCGAAGGCATCCCGTCCTCAGAGGCACTGCCGCGCATAGGTCGGCAAAAAATGTGGCGCTCACACAGACTAACTCCTGAAATAAATTTTGTCCTTAGGGCTCACTCAGACTCAGACTTACCGAAATTTTCCTCAAGCGGACTGACTCGGGCTCAGGCTCACTAAATTTTTTTTTCAACCGGACTCCCTCGGAATCAAACTTACCATAACATTACTCACTCAGACTCAGACGCATGGCTCAATCTGAGCCTGAGTGAGTGTGAGTTCGCCGACTCATGGGTCAGTTGACTCCTTATTCGTCGCACAGAGTGGTCTTTAGGAGTCACTACTTCCTTGCAGAGCATTTCGACTGGCTGCCTTGTGCAAAACCGCACCATATGCGTCATGTATGCATCACGTGGCCGAAGTTCCACGTTCGTGGCCTGCGGCGCCGTCGCCGTCGGCGGGCCCTTTCTCAGACGCCTGTCTTTTCTTGCTTGTTTCGTATTTTGCAGTTTTAGAGTGCAGCTCTTAGGTGTCCGTTTCGGGGTTGAGCGGCGCCGCCATCGCCATTGGTGGTGAAACCGACAGAAAACCTGACAAAAAATAAAATGAGGAAAAAATATCCAGGGTCGAATGGGATTTGAACCCGGGCCCTGTGTGTGGCAGTCGAGTATTCTACCAAAGAGCCACGCTGGTGCTTCAAACCCATTTGCAAAAAGACCTATACAGACATAATATCGGGCAAGGTATCGCGTTAACCTATGTAATTTAGCGCTACAGAAGAGTAAAATGACAACCAGGCCCCACACAATGCTAATTGCGCAGTGAGTGTATGGTTTGAGCTTCCCACCCACTGCATGGGTCTCAGCCATAAATCTTCATTGTCATCAGCCCCATACAGCATCAGCAAAGTGAACAGAATACCTTACATATGTGTAGCGGATTCCTCGCTTATCCGCGGAAAGACGAATAATGGCGCAGTAGGCGCTTCCCTACTTCACAAAAATTATGATTTATGGCGTAGTGGATACCTTGCATGTGTATTTGTATTAGTTGCCCGGGCTCTAGACAGGCCGCTCTGCCCGCTCTCTCTGGTTTGAGACGACTGGAATGCACAGCGGTGGGCGTTGCTCTCGAGCGCTGGCAGTTTCTGTGGCAGTACGTAACGAATGTTGTTACATTGCTACGACTGCGGAAAGCCAAAATTTCAAACACATTTGGCGTTACAGCAACATGAAGCTACGCTCAGTATTCGCATTAGGCACTATCGTAATTGTCGGTGATTTTTTTATTTCGTGAGAAAAAGCTAGAATAATGCGGTTGTGGTCACGCGCTATCGCTTATGCGGTCCCTTTGCGGCTTCGTGATGGAAGTGACGCTGGATGTGGCCATATACATTGAGCTTTGGCCATGGGTCACGCGCGCCTATGAAAGGCGAGTGTGCTGTTTTCATGTTTGAGTAGACATCAGTTAATGAGTTGATACCATGTATTCCTTTAATGCTTGCTTTTGTAGAAATTTCCGCCATTTTGATTGATGCGATCAATTATAACATTAAGGACGATAATTTGCTGAGTGCAGATGAAGTCAGCACTGCCGCAGGCACGAGCTCGTACTTTTGGGAAGACGCTTTTATGTAGGTCCGGATAAGCTTTGCAGCAATCTTTGATATGAAGCGTGCGCCCACGCGTGAAAACGTAAAAAGAAAGCCAATACGCGTCGAGAACACTTCAACTAACTAGGTGTATGGTGTTCGTGCATTGAAGTCAGTTCTTAAGGCGCAGGTATAGTATATAGCCAGATACTTAAAGCGCGTCTGCTGGCAGTCGACGAAATCGGACACTATTTAGCGGAAGAGACAATTAGTCAAGGTGGTTAAGCTTCATCTTAAAAACGCCGCAAGCAACTTATGAGTGAAGAAAGAGAAGCGAGCCAGACAGCACCGATGCCGTTTGTCTTCCTTCGACAATTTGTTTTTTTTTTGCGAAGTTTTGAAAATGGAGTACGTGGGACACTTCTTGCCAGGGGGTGTCAGGCACAATGAGGAATTCACTACTCCAGATCTCTAGGCTGCAACAGCTTCGACGGCCCACGTTGCTCAACGAACAGTGCATATGGTAGACGCAAGAGCATGGAAGCACTTGGGTTGGTGTGTTCTGCGTTTCATGACCGGATTAATTCATATCGAGATAGGCAAAAATACGAAAACATTCGTTTAACAGCCCGGCGCTCATGTGTCTAGCGTAACGCGGCCCTCATGTGTCTTGCGCAAAATCGTCTATAGACCGAGAAAAAGATTATTCACCATGAAGGAAAGTTTTTTTTTTTTTTTTGCTCGTTGTTGGTTGCACAGGCGAGTTACACCTACTGACGTTAGAATAAAATCGAAAGTCAGCTCTGTCTTTGCAGTAGGAACATTGACTCCGGGCGTCAGTGTCACTGTTGGCGTGCAATTGTGGTCGGCGTTCGGAGCCGAAATAGCGTGGGTATGCGCGTGGTTGGTGCGCGCGTCTCCAGAAAAACGCTCGAGCGACGGGCACGTCTCGGCGAGTGTGACAGGCATCGGGCGATCGAACACCGGGCCACGCGCCGACATCACGATCCTGTCCTGCTGGTCCGGTGCCCGTCCCGGCTTCTGCGATCACGAGGTCGTACTAGGCTGGGCATCGCACCACCTGTCCCCGGCTGCGCTCTTTGGTGTCGTTCCAGGCGGCTGGCCTGGCGTTGTTCCTTGCGCTGGTCCGTCGTTGTACCTGGCACTCTTCGAGGCGCTCTTGATGCTGTTCGTGGCGCTCTCACGAACAGGTGGCGTCGCCACCGGCATTTTCTTTTCGCGTGTTTGCTCATTTGCCAATAAGCGTCTTGTCGCGCTAAGAGCGCGTGCTATCAGTATTGTGAAATTCTAACTTACTAATACGCGAAAATTTTTTAGGGTCCCTTTAGGAAATCTACGATGGCAACACTTCAATTGTCTGACAGGTCGATAGTGACATCACGCATTTATGATAAGCGCTACTTGTGTGTTCCCTCTCCGCTCTAGTCTTCGGAATTATTTGAAACAGAACACGAAAAAAAAAATAAAACCGGCGGAAAGCTTTACTACTGAAAACATACGAGAGTCTGCAGTATCAGGACGCGTCGACTAAGTCAGGGAGCTCTCTTTGAGGAAATAGCAGAGTCTTGTGTAGAATAACAGCGGTATGGCCGTTTTCTTTTTTAGAAATGTAGACGCACTACTCGATCGCAGTTCGCGTTCGAAAGACGTCGTAGCCATCGCTAAGAACGCCTAAGTGCGGCGTCATCGTTATTTGAACATCTCAGAAAGATCCCGTTAACCGCTTATACAGGGTACCCCAGCTAACACTAGCAAGCGCTTAAAAACATGCCGATGCACTCTATGACGCCACGACCAAATTTATGTCGCGGACAATGCCATGGAGATAGTCACACTCTTTTTATGTTCTGTTTAATTGCTTAAATGGGCAAGATTTATTAACCAACCTTTGAAGCAACGAAGCCGGGAGAGAAATTCCAGTGAGAAAGTTGTAGATCGATTTGCAAAACGTCTGAATAGACAGCTTCTTACCTTCTGGTTATCAAGAATCAGTGTTTTTCGGCTTACTGCAGATGCCCACGAAATACAAGAAATTACTCCCTGGCATGTCCACTAGCGCCTACGCGTGCCATAATTGCAGCGTTCCCTAACCTTCCGCTGTCAAACGACCATAGCATTTGGCCTCGTGTGAAGCGGCTTAAGAGGTGACTGGGCAGTGACGATGGTGGTGGCTGTGCGATGAAGCGCCTGTTTGTGCCAACGCAAGCTATAACGGCTGCTTCTCCTTATCACTGTCATGAACCGCCGCGATTGAAGCATATTGTTCGTACGAGGTACGTTAGGGAGAACTGTAGCCATGATGCGGAAGCGGACGTGTGACGCGTTATGTTCCTAATGAGAAGTT
This sequence comes from Rhipicephalus sanguineus, assembly GCF_013339695.2. NCBI lineage: Eukaryota > Metazoa > Arthropoda > Arachnida > Ixodida > Ixodidae > Rhipicephalus > Rhipicephalus sanguineus. The sequence continues at coordinate 107,843,431 of NC_051178.1, read as the reverse complement.
CCCCTTCTTTCGTGTTATATTTTTGTATTTCCCCAGCGTTTGCAATAAGCAAGAAACACCCTATTACCAGATAGAAAGTTAGAAACTATCTAGCTGGACGTTTCGCAAGCCGATTTACACTTTCTGAATAGAATTTCTTGCTCGGCTTCGTTCTTTTAAAAGTTCATTAATCATTCTTGCCTAATTAAGCATTTAAGCAGACCGCAAAGAATAGTGTGAATGTCTCCATATAAAGAGTCAGAAACATAGATTTGGTCGCGTCGTCATAGAGTGCGTCGGCATATTTTAGAACTCTGGCTAGAGTTAGCAGGGGCAGCCTTGTATATGCAGGGTCGCTTGCTGCATTGGGCGATTGCTGGGACATATCATATTTTTGCATGCTGAAAAATAGCATGCGAAATTTGTTTCAGGCGGGGATTTATTGCCCCGTCAGTATATTCCTGCAAAAAAACTTTAGTTTCAGTAGATCTTTTTGTTATAGATCCCGGTTGCGTGTCATATATCCTCAGTTGAGCACTACGTTCTCAACCATGATTGTTTGAAACATGTGAACGCGGCTTCGCGAAGAGTACCGCCATTCGGATATAGTCAAACCCGCATATATCGAACTTCTTAAAAAGCGGCAATTAGTTCCATATAATATAATTCGATATCAAACATTGAAGTTATTTACGCTACTTTCGATGCGAATTTTGTCGCGACAGTGGGCTTTACGGCACTGCTTCACAGTAATGCAAGCTAGGTGGCTTCACACAAATACACATGTGTTACTTTTTTTCGCTGATTGTAGTTGGGGGGTATGCTGTACGGAGCGGTAGCGTTAGATTTCATCTCCACGTTCGGCTGTGTTGATCATCGCCTGCTTCACGGTGGACAGCGTGTTGCTCCGTCTCACAGCAGGCATCGCATTGACAAAGGGGTCGGAGAATCGCGGACAAGCCTACGGCCACCACGCACGAAGGCCGGACGGGCGGGAAGACGAGGAATTATGGGAGAAAGCATGTGATGCGCTGCGGCAGTTTCTACTAGCTTCGCGCGGCGCTCTCCTAATCCCAAGTGCATGCGGGAAAGTCCCCTTCCGTGAGGAAATGCCAGCTTCTTCTAAGGAAAAGAGATTTCTTGTTGAGTGCAAGCCAACTTTCTGTGAGGGAAAAGCCAACTCCATTTGATGGAACGCCATCTTCTTGTGGCGTTTCGTACTACCCGATGTTCTATGTACAAAGTGTTTAGGGGAATTTTGCTGAATTTAGTCGTACATTTCATCTGAATTGAGGTTAAAGCATTGACGTGTTAAAAAATAGTTTGATATAAAGTATAATTAGATTTACGCGATTGCGATATAGTCGCGTTTGACTATTGTTTGACCGCGTTTACTATAACGTACTGTACAAAAAAGCGCTTGGTTGATAACTAACGCGAATATATTTTAATAGTCCGGGACATTTATTGAAGCTGCGCAGGTTGTGGGTGTGCAGCACTGCTAATAACAATAGCCTCATTAAAAACTTTAAAGATTTGTGCTCATTATATTGTCTTGAGAGAAAAAAACATTGTTTATGATTACTACGTGTAGTAGCACCGACGCGTCTACACACGAAAAATTCCTACTTAGTAGCAAGGGTGGATCTTTGGCCTTGTTGATACGACATATGTATAACGTTAAGCGCAGTACTGAATTGACGAGGACGGGACAGGGATGGTGTGTGTGTGTCACTCCCTGTCCCGTCCTCGTCAATTCAGTACTGCGCTTAACGGTATACATATGTCCTACTTAATAGGCTTAGGCATGCTTCAACTTTTATTGCGATAGCAATTATATGGACAGTCTCGGCTGAATTTTGCCGTCGCCGTCGCCGTCATGCACCGTATATGTATAAGTATGTATATATATATAAAAGCCCCAAAGAAAAATAATTCAGAAAAATGCTTCCGAAGCGCGGAATCGAACCAGGGACCTCTTGCTCCGCAGCGAGTGGCGCTATCCACTACGCCACGAAACGCAGCTGCGCCTTCACTACGCCTTCACGTAGCTAACGGCGAGCGTTATATACACACCATTTACCGCTGGACGGACTCAGAGACGCTAGGCGCTTATAAGCGTTTCTTCATTACCAGCGAGATGGCGGTAGGAGCACGACGGGCGCATTTAAAAGTCGTCGGCGAGCTTGCTCGCTTCTTATATTTGCGCCGGGAGAACCTTGCCCTTCCGCTGTCTGCTCGCGCGGTTTTCTGGTGGTGAGGGGAAGAGGGTTGTTTCAAGCTTTCACCGTGGTGTCCGCGCTCATGTTACGGAGCGTACGAAAGTCACTCGAGCAAGGGACGCCGCTAAACGAACAAACAGAAGATGAGCGCGAACTATCAAGTGTCACAGCTCGACACTTGAAGCACGCTAGTTCCTTCGCTGCTTGGCCGCCTTTGCAACAGGAGCGCTGTTCAAACTGAGAGTATCCATTGGCGAGCCTCACTTCGTATAACATTAGTTTCTTGCTATCGCATTCATTGCTTCGCCCTTGCGGCGAAACTGTGACTTTTTGAATAAATTACCCGCTCCTAGGAGCACTCATTGCAGGCAGCTCTTACGCCATCTAGTAGCCAGATCTTGGAATTTATGGTCATTGCGCAACCTGGCAGTGATATATCCGCGAGAATACGTTCATAGTTAAATATTCGCTCAATGTATTTTGTAGTTGCGGTAGTTACATATGCTTGTGTCCACGACATCTTACGGCTCTCTGTGCGGTCATGCTTGACTTGAAATTGGCTTAAAAGCGATCACAGATTTCGTGGAAGCCTTTCTTTTCTATTGCTCGGCAAACTGAAAATGCCTGCTTAACGCGATGGTGATAGGCCGTCATTCCTTGGAAAGAGCAGTTTGCGAGCAGTTTGCGCAGTACGCTCTGTTTTTGTTGAGCGGTGTGGAGTTTGTACTTATGCAAGTGAAGCTGTATTTTTTTACTTCAGTGAATGTGGGATGTTCAGTGCCTATATATGTACCAGTAGTGCATCTTTCTCGTTGTGCTCGTTTTCTCTTGTATTGCCCAACCCTGCGCATTAATGATACTTAGACTTCATTCGGTTTTATTGTGGCATATAAAGGGAGAAGCCACCGCACTTTGCCAAATAGCAACGTAGATTTTTTTTCCCGGTTGATAAGAAGGAGCAGTTTCATATGTTTTCTGTAACAGTTGCCACTTAACGCGAATAGTAGACTGCGTTCGGAACTTTCACATCTCACAACTACAAGGGTTTCCTTTTCTCTTTCTTGACATTTCTTTCGTCTCTTCTTTGATATAAGCACCCCCCTCCCCCCTATTATCCTATCGCTTATGTTTTATTAAGTTATCTCGAAGCCGACGACTGCCAGTATGTAAGGAAAAGCGCGACTACTAAGTTGAGTGTTCGCACGAATAAGTGGAGTGTGTTTCAACAGCGGAGCTGTTTAAGCCTGTCTTAACCTGTCCAATGCAAACAACAAAATCCGCACCGCGATGACGTCACCACGCGTTGCCTAGATACCGGGTGCATAGCTGTGCGCTTGATTCGCTAGCCTATACACTGCTCCGCCACCAGCCCGCCTACATGGACACTGCGCGCAACCACTCGGTCGCGCTAGACGTGACGTCACGGCTAGCTGCACATGCGCTCCTTCTTTTTGCATAAAGCCGGCGCTTGGCGGCGCAAGACGTACACATGGGGATACCAAAGACCGTTCTCACCATCAATGAGGAAGTCGCTTACCGGGAATCGCGGCGCGCTGCCAAGCGAGAGCACTCGAATCGACTCTTTCAAAGTAGTCCACGACATAGTACGCCGAATCCACGAGAGGCGACTGTGCTGCACTGTGCTGCACTTGGCTGAAACTTGACATCACTTGAAATAACTTCGTATAATCTAGCATCACTTGCCATCACTACCTATAACTTGGCATCACTTCGTATGGCCAAGACCAGCTAGGAACCAATCAGCTCCACTGTGCCTTTAGCCTTGTGCGACTAGTGCAAGCTACGCCCTTGTTTTCTATTTTATTCCTTTCAGTGACATCACTGAAGACGAAAAGAAATTCTAAAGCGAGGAGCTAGTGGTTCAAAGGAGTTCCAATGGTTTTCCCTGCCTTTATTTACATTGAAGTGTTACTGTGTAGCGGTTACACTGCTGGTTGGGAAGGATTTCATAAACCGGCGCCACAATTACGGTAAGGTTACGAAGGCACCCAGAACTATTCAACAGAAAATAACAACTATAAGAAATATGCATGTTTTGCGGTGTTTACAGTTGAGCACGAAATGGCCGGCGTGGAGGTGGGGGGGGGGACATCGAAGTGTAAGTGAGTTAGATTTCTTGTCCTCGTGTACTATGCTAACAGGGTCTGTCGAAAGAGCACTGCCAACGAGAAAAAAAGAACCTTGCTGTACGCGTTTAGCCTATAGTTTTTGCATTGTATGTTATTGTATGTTAATGCAAGATAATACAAGGACACCTAAGGAACGAATACCACAGGACAAGCGCTGTCTGCCGAATGAGTGTTTATTCAGAAGAAAATAGGCCTTCTATACCTTATCATAGTAAACTGCCGTACATCATTCATAATCACCAGCACAGTCCCAAGCTTCCTTTCGTAGATTTCTCTGTTTCAGATTGTAGAAGAGAGGGCGCACTAAGTTTAGCATAGTTCTCGTCGCGCTGTTTTACTCTCCGCTCTAATTACGAACACACTAGCCCTCATCAAATTGTTACTGAATGCAAGTTAACTCTAAAAGAGCAATATTTTTTAAATGTTCATGCCTTTAGAAAACTTTGCGATAGCCATATGTAGCTTTCCATTCTATTCCTGGACATATCTAAGCCAGCTCACGTTTAAGCCCAAGTACTTGGAATATATTTAGCATTAACGCCCTCTCTCCCATGGCCACACTCGGCCTACTGGGTTGGCAGCGAATGCACATCACGTCCGTTCTGTAGCCGGCCGTGATCAGTGTTCCTTTCGCCAAGGCAAGTCCCGTAGGCGCAGTACAGAACCGCGACAATGCTTCATTGACAAAGAAAGACGGCGGCCTGCCGCACACAATGCGCAATCTCGTTCGCCTCCATGGCATGGTTATCTCGCTGGAGTTGGTATCCCAGATTTTCAGCTGCGTGCTTATTTTTTTAGCAGTCCCACGTTACTCCTTAAGCCGGCTTAGGCATCCTCTGTGGACGATCTGCGCTCCCTGTGCATGAACATATTGGGCGCGCAAGTTTGCGAGCAATCACGGAATGTGTCTTGTTTTGTCCAGCAGTATGAAATTCGTTGCCGTATGCTTATCTCGGCGCGTGAGTTGTCGCGCGGAATGGTTCATTGCCGAGATAGGGCAACGAATTTCATGGGCGCGCGTCAGAACGCAGCCACGAGCGAAAAGTGGTGAAAACGGACCTGCCAAGTGAGTGAATTCGACCCGCCGGCCAGGCGAAACAGAAATTTACCAGTGAAATCGACGCGCGCTGGATCTGTCGTTAGCTACTGCAAACATACCGTGTCTAACGCATGGCGGCGCTGGCGTCAATCGAAGCCGATCGAGGCCACACGGCGGAGCGTTCGAGTTAACCGTGCCGACGGCTGAACTACATGTGAGCTCATTTTGCTTATCTGAACTCATGTTCAAATCTTTAGACTAATTTCCTGTTGGATTGTAGTACTTTTGCACATCTGGTCTTCTAGTTCATGACATATTTTTTGGCTATTTTTCTTCGCTTTTTATTACGGCGGATATATATTTACCTCTAGGTTATGCGTTCCCGGGGATGGATTAGGGGCGAATACGTTTATATTGCAACGTACGGCACTTCATCGATCATTTTATTTGCGAGATATTTCATACCTATGTCGTGCTTGCGTTTCATTCACGCTAGGCTCTATAGTAGTATATAAGGGGTGGTGATGGTTAGATATTAGAGGTTTGTGAACAGTGAAGCTTGGAACCGAATCGAATATGAATCAAACAGTGGTGACACCGAATCCAATACGGATTCTTGTCGAAGACCTGTCGAATAGTTTTGAATAGTAAAGAAACCACATTCAACGCAACCTTACAATAGTAAGGCAATCATTTTAAAAGAGCCCTAGATTTCTGCATCATCTTCATTGTAAAGAAATATTCGCAACCTTTAAGAAGGGAAAATTACAATTACTTTTAACCGACCGGAATACCATAATTATGTGAACTGAGGTAAGATCATATGCAGCGGCAAACAGAGCATTCGAGATGTTTCGCAACGCGGTTAAAGTACAGCCTAATTACAGGTTTTCCAGGTTGTGCTTAGAAGCCTTTAACTAAGCTGATGCAATAAAATTAAACGAAATTTATTAGTCAACATCAAGGTGAATGTCCTGACGATGGTAGTCGATTAGTGACGCTGTATCTTCGATGAGAGTGGAGTATTAAGCGAAAACGCCTTGATTCTGTGAAAAATAGCGTCGATAGGCCAAAACGAAAATCTTGGGGTGCATGCCTCTTGGTAATACAGTGAGTAAAACAAGAAAAAATCACAGCATATCCACGGAGTGAATGATGATGAGTGGGCGAAGCTGCGGAGGTTCATCGGTAAACCGTGAATCTTCCGTGAATTCTGCCCAGTACATCATCACCGACGTGAGATCGGGCGCGTTTATACTAAAGGTTCGATGAGTTATGACGACTTGCAGTTCACTTTAATTTTACATGTACGCTGTGAATTTTCATTGTTTAGAAAACCATTGCTTTAGAAAAATCTGGCGTCTTTCGTTAAGCAGCTGGCCTCTCTTCGTTTTGCTTTAGAAACATCTGGCGTTCTTCCGTTCTGCTTTTACAAAACATCTGGCGTCTTTCGTTGGTTTATTTCATCAATCAACGGCGTTTTGAACAAAATTTTTATTGTTTAATCACGCACAGGAGAAATCTCACCAGGCACTACCTTGGAGGTAAACAATGGCTGCTAATGGGAATGAGAGACAGAAGAAGTCGGCTTTTAGCTAACACTTACACTTCTACTTCTACTAACGTTTCCTACTGGAACATGCCAATGGCTGCTAATGGGGAATGAGAGACAGAAGAATTCGGCTTTTAGTTAACGCGCACGCTGCGAATTTTTTATTGTTCAAACACGCACAGGAAAAATCTCCCACCGGCACCACCTTGGAGGTCAAAGCGTAAGACTTGTTACGGACTACGACTACTACTACTAGTACTACTACGACAACGACGACTACGAGGGACGAACGGGTGCCGCCTTAAGGAACTTCGCCCCTAAAAATTACCACTCGGTGTTCCAAGACCTTGTTCCGCTAGGGTTTTGGAGTCGTTGCTTATGAAAGTATTAAAAAAATAATCGGTATTCCGAACGTGCAGTAGTGGCTTCGAGTACCGAATCGAATAGAATGATATTCGATTCGTCATTTGAAATTCTTCAATATTTGCACACCCCTACACTTTATGGGTGCAGTTTACATGAAGGTCATTGCTTTTAATGCCTGTGTGTGTGTTTGTGTGTGTGTGTGTGTTTGTTTGTGCGTGCGTGTGTGTGTACGTGTGCGCGCGCGCATGTGTGTGTGTGCCTGTGTGCGTTAAGATTCCATCACCTAATTGTTGAAATGTTTCGTTTTCTAATTTTCTTGGACATAAAGGATGCTGCCTTCAATTTGCAGAAGCTGCATGGCTCCAGCCGCATGACAACGTAGCTCTCAAGCAAAGCGAGCCACATGACAAAGCAGATCTCAAGCGAAGCTCCGGCACCAGAACCAAATGTTACTTCCATAAGCCCTATAGCTCAGGTAGATGTGTAAAGACTGACTTTCCTTATATTACTTCAGTCGTTTTGCCAAGCATGTCAAGGGATAGCATCCCGGTATTAGAAAATACAGCTGTGCCATTTAAAAGGCAACTTTTTCCGCACTTAGCCGCTACAAGATGCACTACGAAGAATCCGATGGACCTGCACAACTTTCAGAGGAAATTTATGTGTAGACTTAATGTAGCGGGCTATAATCTAAAGAAAAGTATGCAGAAGGCTTAAACTTGGGCCTTGATTAGAAGCGAATATTCGTACGCGTAGTGATAGGGACATGATGTTCAATTTGTGTCGGCTGCCTGAGCGCGAACATAGATATCCAAAAGCAGTCGTGAATACGGTTGTGAAAGCTGTTCGAAATTTGTTTTATCTAAAAGGCCTGAAAAAGGCCCTGACGATTTTAATTTCAACATTATTCAACATTACTAAGTAAGAAAACGTTTGTGTGAAGAGAAATGAATTTACATCAAACCCAATTGTTCTAAAAAATTGTAGTCGGGCATAATTCGTAGTCGGGTACCATTGTACCCGACTACAAAATTGTAGTCGGGTACCATTAAAGTACCTCTTGCAAAATTCATTCCAAGATCCTGACGAGCTGCCTACGCCCAGCGACCGTTTTCCTTTTCTAGAGATGTTTTTCTGTATTGACAACTGACAACTTCTCAAGTATGCATAACAAATAACCGATGAAACTGAATACTGCATGTCAATTGCTGATCTTTTTATTAATTCTGCTTTCCCAGTTTATTCTTAGTGTATTGATGTTTTTTTGCACAGATTTCATTCTGTATTGTTGTGTACTATGGCTTATTCTTTGTGTGCTGGGACCTGTCCTTGTTATATCTGCATATACTGCGCTTGTCTGCACCTAACCATGCGCCAGAGAGTTTTCTGTGAAATAAAGTGTCCAAAAGTATTTTACATCTTTCTTTTACTGCTAGCAATAATAGCAGCAGGCTTTCTTAGCATTATTGTTCTTCTGTGAGTTGCATTTCATAGAATTGGGAGCTTCAGAGATGAGCTTCTGCTTTCACATCATGCCCACATAAAGCAATATCAACAGCTATAGCAGATTGTATCCTCAGATGTGTTGTGTAGGACTGCAATTTGTTATGATGTGGGATAATGTTGGGATGCATATTAACCAAATACTAAGTATGACAGCGCGATGCTATTGCTGCAGTCTTTACTGAGGTCATTTTCATGACTTTGCAAATGCTTTCATTAGTAGTATAGAGCACTCTCTGATAGCACGGTTGTTTCCAGATTCATCTAAATAATTTACATTGCCATTTTGAGGCGCAATGAATCTATGGATGACTTACTTCCTGGTCATCTCGTGGCATCAATTTAGGCAGGCCATAGTCAGCGTCACAGACATGTCTGGCATAACAAAATTGATATGGCACTTAAATTCAGACAAGTCAGCATTAAATTTTCCTATATGTTTGCTGTACCTGAACTGACAACTCAGGGGTTATTCCTTAGTATGATATGATAAAATATGCGCAGGCATGTTTTTGTTGATCGAAAATGCATCGAAAATGTATGCATTTTCCAGAAGAACATGCCTGCACAACACTACTGTAAAATAACGGTTTTGAATGTTCTTATCATATAGTGAAAAAAGGCCCCTGGGTTTTCAGTTCAGCTATAGAGGAAATATAATAAAATTTAATATTTAATGGTCTGATTTAAGTGTCATATCGGTTTATTTATGCCAGGCATATGGGTGTCGCTAACCATGGTCTGCATAAATTGATGCAACGAGATGGCCAGAGAGTAAGCCATTCATTGTGACTAAAATATCAATGTAAATTTTAGGTGAATCTGGGAACAGCCATGCTCTCAGAGAGTGCTGAATATCACCAATGAAAGCATTTCCAAAGTCGTGAAAAAGACCGCACGAAAGACTGCAGTATTTGCATTGCGCTGTCATGCTTAAAGGAACACTGACACAAAGAAAATTACATCTTGCTTTTTCTGTTGCAATAAGTAGCTAACGACCCACTTATCACTGCTAGAAAGCTCGTTTCGTCGAGCGCGCGACGGTTAATTATTCGGAAACGGTTTTATAGCGCTCGGTCGCAGTTTCGGTTTCAGAGAGCACCGAGTGAGGTGGGACCCAGAGCGGTTTTCGTGTAAACATAGCCGGCTATGTGAGCAAACAAAACCGCATGCACATGTGCACCGCGCTGACAACTCTTTTCAACGAAGGCTTCCTGGGTGGTGCTATAATTCCCTATGAGGCGTTGTAAATGTGCGTGACCCCCCAAAATGCACTGCCGAGGCAAGGACACCCGCCTTCGTATACTCCCGTGCAAGTCTGCCCTCGCTTTCCATTGAAAAGGTCTGCTAGGAGAGAGCGCTCGCAAGGATCGTGGCAGCTAACACAAACTCGTGACGCAGGGGGCGGTTGGTTGTTTACACGAAAACCGAAGGCGCGTTTGTCGTGCAGTGGCGCGATACGCACATTAAAATTGATTTTAAACATGTTCTAGGCTATATTGTCCGTCTATACTTTGTAGATGATGCGCGTGTGCCCACACAAATCTATTCCACAAGTTATCTCGCTTCAAAATTTGGTGTCAGTAATTTACCCCTACGTTATCACGTTTACGGGTAAATTTGCAGCACATATGTGCGAAACATCTTTCCAAATCAGGTACTAAATAAGTGGAAGGCTGTCCGTATACAGCCCAGAGAGAACAACTGAAACACTATTCCGCATATTTAAGTTATCTGGGACACATGTTGCACTTAAGTGTAACTTTTTTGCAAAAAAAGTTCCACTTACTAACTGGAACTTATGTAGAACCAGATCAAGAGTATGCATACAGCTTTATTGATTGTGTAAACAGCTCTTCAAAAAAGTATTCTGGGAATTCCTCTTGCTTGACTTGTGGCAGTGCTTGTATAAATACTCATTAAGTGGAATGATGCGAAATCTAAAGCCAGATTACACCATCTTTAACTAAAGAAACGGATGAAGGCGAAAGAAAAGGCACCTTGACGGCTATGCGGCTCATTTACAGAGTTATCTTGTGATTGTGTCTTTCGCACGTTACCTCCTCCCCTTCTTCACACGAGCGCAAACACCTCCTGTGTCTTACACTGAAGACCAGATGCTAATGGAAGCCACGAATCACCGCACACTTCACTGGCTTTCGATATTCGCGCGCACATCCGAAACGGCAGTGTAAACAGCGCTGGCGCCGAAGAGCCGCTGTTGTGCTCATACGTGCGCAGGCATCGCGAGACACGCCTCGGCATTCGGAATGCCTCGAATAGCTCACGCTTCTTTGCGGATTGCGATGAACGTGACCGCCCCCGTAAGCTGCCTCGCAGCGCGTCGTGTATGGTGCTGCGAGGAAGACGATGAAAAAAGAAAGGTGTTTGGAGTGGTCACGTGTCACGATGCGAGGAGACCGACGCAGTCAATCGCGCCTTTAGTTTCCTGCTATCGGTGCCAGGTAAATATACGCCTGTTGTACAGAATACTGAGCAGGCATGGCAACCCGAAGAAAACTTCGGGCCGCTTGCCGCTGACAAATTTGCGCCGCACGTAATAGAGACGTTGCCGTTGACTAAAAGTGGTTGAGAGAAACGTGAGAAGAAATTAACTCGGTTTCCCAAGAAGGGTTCATGTTATCGTATACGTGTCAAAGTTAAGAACGAGCAGCGTTCGGAGGGATTGGAATTGCCTTCCTTCTTATTTTCTTTAGTTCCTGCACCACATACGTTCGATCGAGGTTATACGTCGTCGTGCTGGAGTTGGAACACGAGCTGTGTAGCAGCCATTTATTCAATTTACCTACATGTAGCTGACTCCTGATGCGTATAATCTTACAGGGCCCCTCATCAGGTCTGAACATTTTGAGCTGACGAAGGCAAATCATACTCTGGGCGTTCACGATCACCTCTGCCAAAAGTTGCAACTCTACGCGCCGCGAGTATCGGTCAAATTTCATGGCTGAACGCCGCTTGCCCTTCGTCTCGCGGGCGCGCGCCCCGAAGTGGAGGGGATAACGTACGGCAAGGAATGGCCCTAAGTAGTTATCTGTGCGTCGACGTGGCTCCTGTACGTAGACATTGGTGCACTGACGTCGCCCACAGTAGCACGTGACACTGCGAGAACTATTCGAAGCGACATGTGTAATTTGTGTAAAATGTTGCTTGAATCGATGAATGGAAGTTGAGAGAAATGATTAACCACAAATGCGGAATGTGTGCAATGAATTTATCTAAGCGCACCTTTTACCGATATGCCGATACACCTTTTACCGATATGCCCAAGATCAAGCCGCATTTACACCACTCACTTCACCGCCACTGCCACTGCGAGCCCTTTAGCATTAACTGCGAAATTTTATTTTTATTGTTTACTTCGTTTTCACAGAGATGCCTGAAATATCTCGTTTCAGAGAAACTGTTCTCTCGCTCTCTCTTTTTTGCTTTAAGTAAATATACAGACGCTGACGGCGCAACTTCACCGCATCTTCGTCCTTTGCCTTCGTCCTATCTCATAAATTATTAAATGTCGTACACGACCCACGCGTGGAGTGTTAGAACGTCAGAAGTGCGAGAGACGCGACGTATGCCTCTGCAAGGGGGTTGTAGCAACCTGGTCCCCCATTCTCTGGCTGGTACTATGGGAAGATTAATATCTATTGTAATCAGCTAAAAAGTATCAGTGTATTCAATAGTCAGGTGAAATATTCCGCTACAAATAATAGGTAATATAATTAGCGCTGACAGAGTGCAAGATATCCATTAAAGATATGTTTCGAGGTTAGCCCGGAGTTCCATTAGGGCATTCACCTAAGTTAGTTACAAGCCGTCGTTCAGTTTTCCGTTCGCGTTCGCCTCAGGTCAAGTTGCGCAAGTCGAGACAGCGCTGTTTATTTGCGGAAAATACATGTGCAAGCAAGATGATTACAAACATGCCATGCCTGCGGTACGTAATCAAAAGTGCGGATGCGGACGCAACCCTCATGCACGCTGACAGCCCGCGGACACCACTGGCTCGTTAGTTTAATTAGGCACGAAGCTTGGCACTGCGATTTGTCCGCGTCTGTCGTTCGAGTCAGGCGCACAGGAAACCGTGACCACGCGTGCTCTGACGTTAAACCAGGCTCATTCACACTGCGCAGTTTCGCAATTTCAGACGTAAAGCGACGGACAATATTAATATGTTTTAGACCGTGCAAACGTAATTGGGGCGACGTTTGCGAAAGCGGTATCCGAGAGAAGGGGCCGGTAATTCCGCCCGCAGATGCCGTCTATGAAGCTGTGGCGCTTTAAGGCTGTGGGTTAATTCGCGAGAATTTTCAGCAAGAGCACCTACAAGAACACTGCATAGAACACTTTATTAACAGCGCTTGCCCGATTATTTAAATCTTACGCAATATTTCAAACGACATGATGCAAATTAACTTGCGTAGGCGAAAGTACTCTTTACAGACAGTGCCGTCGCGCTGGTGGGCGCCATTTTAGGCCCTAGACGTCTGCTAATGCTTTCAGGATTGCTGAAATAATGGCTCTCCCGCATATCCACAGTCACCCGAGGCCTGTAATTGAAAAACGTCCGAGTAGTTCAAGAGCAACAAAACCTTGCTATAATTGACAATGTATATCTCTCAGGGCGCCTCCGCCATTCTTGTACAATTAAAATTTAGCCGTATGTCCAAATAAATTGCACTCGTTAACTTTTACCATTTACCTTTGCGCCGTGAATAAGACGCCAGGTGGTGATATATTCGTGTGTGCGTGCTCGTGTTGCTTTACACAGACTGATGTTGAGAAGCAGTTGCGTTCTAAAACGGCAGTTCAGGCATCTTTGCTTGCCGGAACGAAGTGGAACACAACCGAAATTTACTTATAAACAGCGACTGCCTTTCTTAGCTCTCATCTCTTTCTCTACTGGAGGACTAATGCTACTTATGACAACGCTACGGAATGCTTGCATTGACGTCACTCTGGCTGCCATAATAATGTGCTGGCACGTCGAAAACCTGCGTAAGCAAGGCACGCACCAGCGTGACAGGTAGCGCATCTTGCTCAGAGAGGTAAATCAATTACCGTGATGGCAATCAGCTGATGAACCATCATCCCCATTGATGCACGTGATGATATGGTGCACTGAGGTCACAGTGGCCGCCATGTTCGCGTACTATAGTCGAGTTCAACCTTACAAGGCAGCGGCATTTTCCCCCTCGAAAGCGAATGATTATGAGCCTGTACCGATGGCCACACACTCAAGACTGACGTCATGAACTGGACGGCCATTGATTTTTCCTTCTGGCTCACGAGTGGGATTATTTCTGCAGTCGCGGAGGCATTCGGCGGTCGCGCTTTGTTTATCTGGTCGGGTCCTTTGCTGTCTTCCTAAGTTGTCTTCGAGTTTAGCGTGGTGACACGCGGCTACCGTGACGTCGCGTGCGACGTCACAGAACCAGCTTCTCTGAGATCATTGAGACGTCAGGTAAATGCCGCGAGACACCATACGGGGTGCAGTTGGAATTGCATCGCGAGCTGCTATGCGCTGACACGTCGACGTTGCGTATTGTGGAAACAGTCAGAGAAGCTTGGGCGCAGCGCTAAGCTATGCGTTCATTGTGTCCATCGCGCGAAGTTTACAAAGTTTCTATAAATGTTCTCGACACAGTAGAAATTCATGGTTCTTCGCATCGTCCTCTCTGCAGGTATTCTTCACACTCACTCATTCTTTCTAATGCCGCTATGTTGCCACGCCGTGTTTATTGCCTCTGCAGGGGAACAATTCCATCCTGTTTGTGCTCGTCCGCTCATATTCATTTTCTCTTCATGTTTGTTCATTTCTTAACGCTGAAAGTAGGTGAGCATACTCGGACCAACTAGCAAAGCTTAGTTCTTTAACCAAAGACTCACATGGTTTGTCTTCCCGCATATTCATCGAAGCGCGGCTCCTTTTACTTTTTTTTTCAGTTCATCGTTGTGAAATTTGATCACACACAGGCGCAGATTACGTATCACATTTTCGAGTGCTTCCCCAATGAAGGTATTCAACACTGGCTTTTTTATCAGTCAGAAATTTTGTATTTTGACTACGACTAGCTGTTTTCGCCTTTAAAGAGATGTTCTACGCGGACGCACACCCGTAATCTTCTGTTCAGAGCGACAGTCGGATCATAAACACGTTGTCAAGACGTTTATTAGGAATATTAGGAAGGTAGGAATAATTTACCCCAAGCACAAGAGACAGCAATCGAGGTACAAACACATGAACAACAGTAACCGAAATTTTCTTCTTCATAAGACGTAAGTGCCTCAATAAAAAATATGGAATCGCAGATGTTTGCCCACTGTTCTTCTGGGAAACTTGAGAAGCAGCGCAAAGACAGGACGAAGGAAAGTGACACATGGACGGGCGCTGACTGCCAACTGAAATTTTATTTATTGACGAAACCAAGAATAAGTAGATAGACGAAAGAGTGGAAAAATCGATAGGGTTACAAGGTTTTTGTCACGTGCGTGACGTCAAATAGCTGATTTCTTTTACTAGCAATTCGAGTGACGGAACGCTTATACATCGATCACCCCTTTGGTGAATGACATAAGATAAGTTGCTGCTGGCAGGTACCGAACCTGTCGCAGGTTCAGTCCCTGCCAGCGGCAAGTGATCTTTTCGTCCACTTTACTTTCTTCACATTTACATCATAATTACTACAAAACACAACATCCCCTATATTTTCCTTGGCTTTCTTGTCCCTTACTTCTAAATAATGTTGTGTCTAGCAAGGAAAAAACGAGCCCTTAAAATTGCCCTTCCTTCGTTCATTCATAGCGAGGGTCTCGTTCTGGCAGACTGAATGCCTTTAAGGTAGTATACGAGGGATTATTGGTCAGTTGCCATCTCGTAAATTGATCACATGCTTTGTTACGTCAGCAGGCAGAAAAAACGAGTGTTCCACACTCGCCGTCATGGCTACTAGCAATGCTTACTAACACTATCAAGTTTAAAATGCCCATACATACCCCACAAGGTGGACGGGAGGAAGACCGCCGCTGTAGCTCAGTTGATAGTGCGTCGGACGCGTTTTTCGGAGGTCGCAGGTTCAGTCCCTGCCAGCGGCAAGTTATCTTCTGGTCCACTTTACTTTCTTCACATTTACATCATAATTACTACGAAATAACCTCCCCTATAATTTCCTTGGCTTTTTTGTCCGTTATTTTTAATCAATAATGTGCCTAGCGAAGAAAAAAGCGAACCCTTAAAATTACCCTTCCTTCGTTGATTCTTAACGTGATGTCCTATTGGTTGAACTACATGGGCAGTCACACACTTTCGTGCTGATAAGCTTAGGGGTTTTCTTATCGTTGGGGTTTACTTCCCAAAACATGTATATGATGATGAGAGACAATGTAGTGGGGGGCTCTGGAAATGTCGGGCACCTGGGATATTTTAACCCGCACATAAATCGAAGGAGACGGGCATCAAGCATTCTGTCTTCATCGATATAGGGACGCCACGGCAGGGGTTAGATCCCCCGACCTTTGGGTAAGCAGTCGAACACCATAAACACTAGTCCATCGCGACGGGTGGTATACCGACACGTGCATCAGTCACTTAATAGAATGCACATAAACTACGAAAGGCGAAATGTTTGGGTAGACTGCGCTAACACATGAGAATAAGCTGCCCTCTGAGGACGTGAATGATGTTCACACATATGCGAAGATGTTGCGGCTAGCAGACGACGCTATAAGCCATCCACACTACGGAGTTTCATCCACTCTCAACTAGGTGCCGATTGTATTTGATCTCGAGACCAATAGCGTCCGTATGCCTTTGAGTCAGGGCAATTGCAATAGTGCACGCGAATTCTGCAAGGACGGTATAAAAAAAAAACATTTTATTCGCAGATGTTCTCACGCACGCACGCACGCACACACGCACGCACGCACGCACGCACGCACACACACACACACGCACACACACACACACACACACACACACACACACACACACACACACACACACACACACACACACACACACACACACACACACACACACACACAGGCGTGCGTGGATGGACGGCACTGCTTTACTTCATCCGTGTTGTTCGTGTGCTTTGTACACCAAGGTGAATGCATGCCAACTATCCCAAACACTCATTTTGGAAACAATGAATCTCAAGTGTCTTTTTTTTCTATGTGTATATTAGCTATTAGGCTACTCTAAATGGCGCAGACATGTTAATATAACACAGCCACATATCGAATACCTTCCGCTAGGGGATTTCCACTTATCAGCACAACACTCACGACGTGTACAAAGAACAGGGGTTTTCACGAACCATAGCACGCTTAGGCCCCCAAAGGCGATTTGGTTGAACGATACACCCATACGGAAATGAAAGGATTTCTTCTGTAACCAAAACGGAGTTACACCCCAATTTTCCTACTTGTCTGTTTGGGAATAGGGTGATTGTAATTGCTCGAATTATCCTTAAGGGTGCAAATTGATGTAATACGTAAAATGACCCCCCCCTTTAGGTGTTTTTCATGAAAAACAACACTTCTTGAATGGACGAAACAATCAAAGCAACAAATGATAAAAAGTATAGAGGTATAACATAGAGAAATAGCTTGAACATTTGCAAAGGTGTGTCGCCCGTTGAGCAGTCGGTAAGCGTGATATATAGGTGATTCTGTTCAGAAATAAGAAGTGGGGTTTGGTGTGCACGATAACTGCCTCTCGAAGAGGACACCTCAACCGGTACACACACGGGGAAAGAGGATGAAAAGGAGAGAGAGAGGAGGAAAGACACAAAAGGAGAGCTTGCGGGAAGGTAGGTGGCATGTTGGGTTTAAAGCCGCTCGCCGAGGCCGGCAGCGTCGATGAAGGAGAGAAGGGCGGCAAGGGCATTACGGCGACGATCGCTGCAGCCGGTGGGAAAGAGGATGTCCTCGAGGGTCTCACAGGGCAGGCCGAGAAGGCGGTAGCGGGTGGCTAGCTGCTTCCTTGCACAGGCAGATGTGGGGCACTCGCACAGCAGGTGAAAAAGTGTTTCAACAGCGCCGCAGTCGATGCAAGCTGACGAAGGAGCTCCCCGCAGCCGCTGTTTTCGTTCCCCCGTCCATGCTGAGCCAGTCCGCAGGGAAAAGAGGAGGGCGCGCTCTCGCCGGGAGAAGCCAGCCATGGGGAGAAGAGGAGGGGGGCGTCCATCGGCGACCCGCTCGTCTGGGTGGTCGCGCTGTAATTCTCGAAAATTACATCGCGCGGAATCGAAAGAGTTGGCGTATGGTGTCAATGGGGTCGCGGAGGAATGCGCCTGTTTAACCAGATCGTCGGCAGCCTCATTTCCCGCGATGCCAACATGGGAGGGAAGCCACTGGAGTACAACATCACAGCCATGCTCCTGAACCGACCGCAGGCTGTGCGCAACACGCTGTGAAAGTGGCGAGCCGGGTTCCTCCTTCATGAGTTGTCGCAGAGCTGACCTTGAGTCACAATAAATCGCAGCGTTCTTGATGGTAGATGTCTTACGAAGGAGGTCAGCAGCCAGCTGCAAGCCAACGAGTTCTGCGGTAGTCGAGGAGGCACAGAAGCTGAGGCGGCACTGCAGGGCTTTGCCGAGCTCAGGGGCAATGCAGGCGGCCGCAGCTGAGCGGTCTCGTAGCACAGAGCCATCTGAATAGACTTGTGTTCTTCCGGCTAGGTCGTCGTGCATCCTGGCCGCAGCCTCCTGAGCGATGGCACTGTGTGGTGTGTTGCGCTTTGAACATATGCCCGGCAGTTCAGAGTAAACACAGAGGGGCGCTCGCCGGTGTGCAGAAATGGCAGGCACTGTGGAAAGAGTGTCTCGAAGCATAGAAAACATCAGCGGCGGCTGGGATTCTGTAGCGACTTATTTATGAAAAAAGCCAGCCGAATTTACGCTAAGAATTCTGTCGACGAGCATTGCATCTGGGAGCCTTCGAACGCAAACGATGCATATGCCTGAGTGCTCGCAAATTATGCGTCAACACCCGATGGCCATATGGAGAGAGATCTTAGCTCTCTCAAACTCTAAGGGATCAATTATGAGAACTTTGACTCTTGGAAATTAAACGTACGTATTAGCATGGAAGTACTTGCTGTACCCTTGATAATGTTACAAGAAAACGTATATTTACAAATATATACAAGCAGAAATAGACGCTGAGACAATGGCGGACCGGAGCCTGTCCTTTCAGCACTTCGTTGTTGTCCCCCTTTCAGAGTGGGTCCCACTACCACCTTGAGCCACTGGCCCACTGCTACCTTGTGACACTACCCCGCGGCGTAAAAGCGCCGACCCGGCGCTGGTCACGGAAGTAGTGAGGTGGACGGCACATATGGTTTCAGTCTTGCGACGTGCACAACAGTGGATGGCGTTGGCGTTGACTGCACTGAATCGGCGACTCGCTGTATTTCATATGTGAGGTCAGTGACCTTCCGCAGGACTTTGTATGGTCCGTCATAGCGAAATAACAACTTTTCTGAGAGACCGATGCGACGACATGGGGTCCACAATAGGACAAGGGAACCGGGTTCATAAGAGACATCTCGGTGTCGGCGATCATACAGGTCTTTTTGAGAGGCCTGAGATGCTGTGAGGCGCTCTCGGGCAATCTGTCGTGCTGTGTCGGCTCGGGCAATGGCATCGAGAACGTATGTGACAGGCGAGTTCGAGCCAGTGGGAAGCAGCGTGTCAAGAGGGAGGGATGGCTCACGTCCATACAGAAGATAAAACGGGGAATAACCTGTGGTGTCATGCCTGGAGGAGTTGTAAGCGAATGTGACGTAGGGTAACGTTGCGTCCCAGTCGCGGTGGTCGGCAGAAGCGTACATCGACAACATGTCGGTGATAGTGCGGTTCAGGCGCTCCGTAAGCCCATTAGTTTGCGGGTGGTATGCCGTTGTGAACTTGTGGGTCGTAGAACAGGAACGAACAATGTCCTGGATGACGCGGGACAAGAAGTATCGGCCTTGGTCGGTGAGAAGCTGGCGAGGAGCACCGTGATGCAAGATGATGTCATGCAGTAGAAAGTCGGCGACATCAGTTGCGCAGCTGGTGGGAAGAGCGCGGGTAATGGCGTAACGTGTGGCGTAGTCAGTCGCTACGGCGACCCACTTGTTCCCGGATGCAGAAGTGGGGAATGGTCCGAGGAGGTCGAGCCCGACGCGGTAGAATGGCTTCGGCGGGGATGTCAATAGGCTGAAGGTGTCCGGCTGGAAGCATTGTTGGTCGTTTTCGACGTTGACAGAGGTCGCAGCTGCTGACGTACTTTTGCACGGAGCGATAAAGGCCTGGCCAGAAGAAACGGCGCCGGACGCGATCGTAAGTGCGTGTAACTCCAAGGTGACCGGCGGTAGGTTCATCATGGAGCTGGCGAAGAACATCTGCCCGCAAATGGGAAGGCACGACGAGAAGGCGTTCAGGGCCGTGGGGGCGCATATTGTGGCGGTATAGAACACCGTCGTGAAGGCAGTACAAGTGTAGAGAACTGCTTGGAGTTCCGGAACTCAGACTGTCAATGATGGGACGTAAAACCGAGTCGCGGCGTTGCTCACAACTATATCGAGGAAGTCTGATATTGAGAATACCCCAGACTCAGCGGGTCCCTCTGCGGTGTCGGGTGGATCCACTGGGTACCGTGACAGACAATCGGCGTCCTGATGGAGTTGGCCGGATTTGTAAACCACCGAGAAGGTGTATTCTTGAAGGCGGAGAGACCAACGACCGAGGCGGCCCGTGGGATCTTTGAGCGAAGAGAGCCAGCACAGGGCGTGATGGTCAGTTACAACAGTAAAGCTGCGGCCGTACAGGTATGGGCGAAACTTAGCAACTGCCCAAACTAGAGCAAGGCACTCTCTTTCGGTGATTGAATAGTTCTTCTCCGCCGTGGACAACAGTCGGCTGGCGTAGGCGATGACGCAGTCTCGTCCGTGTTGACGCTGAGCGAGAACAGCACCAATCCATGGCCACTCGCGTCGGTGCGAACCTCTGTCGGGGCGGTGGGATCAAAGTGGGCTAATACTGGAGAAGTTGTGAGGGCTGTAACGAGCGCCGAAAACGCAGCAGCTTGAGGCGAACCCCAAATAAAGTTGACGTCTTTCTTGAGTAGTTCTGTGAGAGGACGCGCAATATCGGCAAAATTCCGGATGAAGCGGCGGAAATAGGAACACAACCCGAGAAAGCTGCGGACATCTTTAGCCGAACAGGGTACGGGAAATTGTGTCACTGCGCGAATTTTGTCGGGATCAGGCTGGACGCCAGCTGCGTTAACGAGGTGACCCAGTACAGTTATTTCACGACGGCCAAAACGGCATTTGGAGGAGTTCAACTGTAGACCAGCTTTGCGGAATACCTCAAGAACAGTGGAGAGCCGCTCAAGATGGCTTGCGAATGTTGGTGAAAAAAAACGATGACATCGTCCAGGTAGCACAAGCATGTTGACCCATTGAAGCCGCGTAGAAGGGAATCCATCATCCGCTCAAAGGTGGCGGGAGCATTGCAAAGCCCAAACGGCATGACCTTAAAGTGGTACAGGCCATCTGGGGTTACAAATGCGGTTTTTTCTCGGTCTTGCGGATCAACAGCGATCTGCAATAACCAGATCGAAGGTCAATGGATGAGAGAACTTGGCGCCATGAAGGCAGTCGAGTGCGTCATCGATGCGTGGCAAGGGGTAAACGTCCTTCTTAGTGACCTTGTGAGGTGCCTGTAGTCAACGCAAAATCGCCATGTATTGTCCTTCTTCTTTACAAGCACGACAGGAGATGCCCACGGACTAGCCGATTGTTCGACGACACCTTTGGCGAGCATCTTTTCGACTTCTTTCTGGATGACAGCGCGTTCGGCAGCGGACACACGGTAAGGGCGCCGGTGAATTGGTTGGCATCGCCGGTGTTAGATGTGGTTGGGTCACAACCGATGTCTGGCCTAAAGGGCGGTTGTCAAGATCGAAGATATCGGCATAGGATGTCAAAGACCACGCAGGTCTTGTGCTCCAGTGGGCGGAAGATCGGGCGCTATCATTTTCTCAATGTCAGTGCGTGCAAGGTCGAGTGCAGTGAGCGAGT
>NC_051178.1:107759208-107821433 GCF_013339695.2 Rhipicephalus sanguineus | reverse complement strand
GTCGTCTTTTTTTCATTGCAGTGAGGGACATCCAAGTGTGGAGAAAGAGTGGGGTCAGTATATGCTAATTTGCTTTAGGATGCCAGCTGCCTGACCTTATGCGTGCTCCACTTGTGGAAGATGTGACGTTGAAAATGGCTGCAAAGGCACCAACACGATGATGAAAAGAGGGCGGCGATAGCATTCTCAGCGACGCCACAACAATGACGCCTGGCAACGTCAACAACAATCGACGTTGCTTCAGCAGTCGTCCTGCGTCGTGCAGTGCTGGTCCTGTGTCCTTCTTGTCTAGCGTCTCCATCACGTTCGCTCTGGATTTCGAAGTATGGTTCTGTACGTACGTAATTATTGAGCACGCAACCGTGCGGTGAATATCGATCGACTCCCGCTCTACCGCTCTAAAAATTAAGTGCATGATGTCCGAGCAAAAACTTTGGTGCGATGTGAAATGATTTTCGCATGTTCTTTCATTTGCGTGTATTGAGGGTGCAATCACGTATAGGCGAATGATAGAAGAGGCCATCGTGTTCTACCATTGGTAACGCAGACAGTTCTCAAGGTCATCCAATTTGTCCAACACCGTAAGTCATTCATTTCGGTAGCAATGAAGTCAAAACAAAATAGACGCTCTATCTCTACTAGAAGCTACCGGAAAACAGCCGTTAGGGCCTCACTATTCTTCCCATTGTGGGGCTGCGTGCTATCGATAGTGTAGTCAAGCAATTAGGACGGTTATTTGCTGACTCCTAAAAACGGTGTTTCATATGGTTAGAAGCTTGAGCTATCTTGTCATCAATCTTGGCGCTAATCTCCTCGATACCTATGTGGAAATCACAGGTGTCTATTGCGGATTCGTTTCTAGCGTCACATTTGGGATAATTAGGTATAATTAGAGGGTTTGCAGTAATTACAGCGGGGCCATTTATCGCGCTGAATGCAAGAGGATTTTCCTCCGGTCTATCTGTCACGTAAACAGGCTCCATTGTTGTGCAATGGGGCGGTGAACACATGGAGTTAATTGCACTACTGTGTGTTTCTCACGAGAGTGCGCTGTAGCAACAATCTTGGTTACACTGGCGTCTGCGTTGCGCTGATAATATTATCCCTTATAGACGGCGGAGCAGGTAATCCCTAAGTAGTTGCTTTTTTGATCGCTTAAAAGCGAAGGCAAAATTTTAACATTCGATTGAAGGGTGAGATTCGCAACAGGAAAAATGCTGCTAAAAGCACGTGAATCAACACCCAACCATACTTAATTGGCAGGATTACAAATCTCTCTGATGCAAAAGCTTGGGTTGCCCACAGCACACACGTACACGATAGCACAATGGATGACAACATCCATGCTTGGCGCCAAATGTGAGCGTAAGATAATTCAAAAAACGCAAACAGCCATGGAAATTGCCAGAAGGAGCAGCTACGATGGCGTATACGCCAATATTATGCATACCGCATACCACTGTTCAGCATCGCTTGAGTAGGGTCTTGTAAGGGACTGATCTCGCTGTCTAACCCACTGGAGTAGCGAGAGGGAGGTGGGGGTGAAGGGGGTTCAACATTCCCCCCTCCTCCCGAAAAAAAAGTTTTTTTTCCTCAGTTGTGCGTGTGTATGCACACACGTACGCATGCAAACGTACACACCAACATACATAACGAGTGGCCGAAGCCCTCCCCTCCTGAAAATCATTTCCTGTAAACAGATAGACATACTGAGTGGGCATCTTGGATAAAGGCCGTCGATGAATTGGCTGTGGGAATGAAGACTGGGGTATGACGTGGCTTGAAGCACGCGGAGGGTAGATGCCTGTGCTCGGGAGAATTTCAAATGAGGAAAGCGGGAAGACCCTCTTGCCCAACTGGTGACGTTTAGTGAGCTCGTTGAAAGTTAGGAGAACGTCCCTAAAGACCGCCAGGTTGTTGTCCGAAGATCGCCCAGACTGCGCAGCGCGGTAAGTTCGCGCGTTCGGGCATGGGCGATCTCGTTCAGGTTGGTCATGGAGGCTTCATGGGATCCCAGGTGTGCCACAAAGCAGATGATGGTGTGAGGATAGATATCCCTATGATCTAAAATGCGGGTTACTTCAGCTTATTCCGATCCGGACGCAAAGGCTCTGACCGCCGCTCGCGAGTTTCTATATATCTGTTGCTTAGAATCGTCAAGGAGAGCGAGGGCTAACGCTACCTTCTACGCTTTAGCGGGAGGGGCGTTCCTGATGGAAGCGGAGTGGAGAACAGAACCTGTGCAATCAACTGTGACGGCCGAGAAGTTGGCCGATCGAGCGTGTTAGGCTGCGTCTGCGAAACATGCAGAATGCGGGTTTGCAAGAACGTCTTTGAGCAGAGCTCTATCTCTGGCTGTCCGCTTGCCCGCATTGTGCTGCGGGTTCACGTTGCGGGGAAACGGAGAGACCTTAATGTCAGCCCTCTGCTCCTCAGTGAGATTACATTTGCATTCCTCTTGTAGCACTATACCATAAACGAGCAGTAAACGGTCACAAAGAATTGTGAATGGCCGCTTTTGTACGCAAAACCAACCACGTGCGACTTTATGCGGCCCTTCGCTTTGTGACTTCAATGTGATGAAACGTTTGCGAACATCTTAGTTGCACGACATAGGACCAGTGCGAATGTGTCCTAACTGGCACGACTTTTGCATTGGCAAGAGCGGTGCAAGAAAGCCGCAATGACTGCATGACGCAGCAGCCATCTTCGGTTGCTTCGCGAAGAAATAATTTGTGAAGTACTTCATTACGGACTGTGTTAGCGGGACGTGCGTTTTCGGCTGTATAGTTTGAGTGGGGCAGCTGGTGTCGGTTCGTGTAAATGATAAAGATAACGCATTTGGTCACTTCACTCAAACATTTGCGATTGTTCGTTAAAATCATTGAATTATCGCATAAACGTCCTAAAGCCTCAATAAGTCTTCTGAAGCACAGTTACCTGGGAACAATTAAGCGCGAAAAGTAAAGCTATTCGCGTGCATAGATAATTACCTCCAATTACTTGTACGCAACCTTTTTTTTTTTTGCTTATCAGAGGACGTCGTAGTTTCGCTTCGCCCATAAAAACGTAGTGAATTGACATGTTGTTAAAAGTAAACTTGGATTTACACTGTTTTTGCTGTGATGTGGCATGTGTGATCCGTTTTTTGTTTTTTAAAGTACTTTATTACTGAGTAACCATGTACCATAGTCATTAATCACCTTTTTCTTGGATAATATTCGTTCGTAGGAAAATATCAGCTGAAGCAGCGCACAGAATTCCGCGCTAATCAGCGTGCATAATTTTGCTTGATCAGGCAAGTAGTTGATAATGAAAGAATAGTTTTTCAGAAGTCACCTGTATGCCAACATGTCTTTTGAAGTCGGTGGGACAAATGGTGCATGAACTGGATTAATCTGAAATATTCATAGCTCCTAAGATTCCGTTGTTACCCGTCGCAAGCTTATTATTTGTTACCGTGTGGCTTGCTTCACAAACGGAAAGACTAGCGGGGTGAACATTATTGAATGAATGCTGAATGAGACTAAGGTGGCACAAGTTCGTGAAGAAAGATTACTTAGCCCCTTTGCTTCATGTAGTCACCAACTTCGTTTGCGCTGTGTGCTAAGGAAAAGCAGGTCTTCAAAAAACACAGCTCAAGAATGAAGTGTGACACTATTACAGGTTTTAGTTCTTGACTAATGATGCCGAATGCACTCGCTCACATCACATACATTACAAATTTCACATCGCATACATGACAAAAGTATCTGCAAAGAAAAACAAGCATCTTCTTAAAAGATTTCTAGTGGACACCAAAATAGACACGCGTTTATGATGAGCAGGCAAGTGCAGTTATCGGTGAAGTGACGTCCTATACCATGCACTGTGCATACAACTTACAACGTGTGGTTGTAAACGTTCTACCGAAAATTGAGCTCTTGTCAGTGAACAGCCCATTGCCATGTTACATTATTTAAGTTTTTTTAAGTTGTCTATTTGATTTCTTTACTTGTTTATATAATTAGCGCAACCATCCACCCAACCCCTTTTTTTTGCAGCTGAAGGCAAACAAATTGTGTAGTCGAGGTGCCACATACCTCGTTCTCCATACAGCAAGTTAAAAGAAAACAGAACAGAACAGAATAGAAGAGAACAGAACATGAAGCATTTGCGAAGGATCGGTGAACCAACGACAATGGCCTTAATGGTATCCCAGCTCTAAATGTGTATAACATCAGCAAACCTGGCGCAAGGAGCAAAATGATCAGATGAAGAGAGACAGAGAGCAGGAAAGACAGGAAGGTTAACTCTCTACCTTGGTTACCTAGACAAATAGGATACGGTCAGGTAATGGTTTGTTATTGGTCTGAGCGGAGCTACGACTTCGTTATCACCACACTAAGCTAGTAGGAAGTAGTAAACAATAAAAATAAACAGAAAAAGTAAATGGGCGCGAAGTATCTTAATGGTTTACCGACCAAGAGTGAATCGCCGTCGTCTCCCTGGAAGGCTCGATTGGAGCCAAGTAGAATAATGGCGCAGAGGCTACCAGACAGATCTGTCACCCTGAGCAGTCGAGTCTGGGCAAATATTGCCTTCTCGGTGGACCCATCTTGTAGGCAACGTGGATTGATTGTGTGGGACTCCTGAGCTGCACTGCACATTCCTTTGTCGCTAACGGGTCTTCATCAGTCAGTCGCCATCGGGTACCCTAATGAGGGCGATTAAAAGACCACTGAAAGCTGGGGGCACGCAGGATCAGAATAGTTACCTAAGTAGCGTCAAACTTATGGCTGGTTGGTCCTGCATAATTGAGAGGAAAGCAGCCCATCTTCGTTAGCCGGGCACGAAAAAAAAAAAAAAAACGACAAGCGCAAGCGCGGCCATCACGATTTTCTTTGTTTTTGTTTCTGTCCCAGTCCAAAAAAGCTGCCTTTTTTTTTCCTCGAATGTTATAGTTACCTCCTTGGTATTAAAGTCAGTGATGGAAATTTATTGCTACTGGGCTATAGATTTTTGGGGTGTTCTTGCTAGGCTCAAAGCATGAGTAAGATATGGTAAAGAAATGGTTATTGGAAGCAGGCAGTGAAAGAGGTGAAAACAAGATGACTTTTCTTTCTTAATGGATAAACAAGATACAAGGAAATACCTCTTTTCTCAAAGAAAACGCAGCCAAGAGCGATTGAACAGAAACTATTCACGCGGTTGAGCATAAATACACTCTATTAGTTAATATGGACAGGCTCTACGAAGTTTTCGTTCCTGTTTAAGTAGACGAGAAAGTGCAATTTGTCATGGAACATACGGAGGAATTGCGTATGCCGAAATGAACATTTAAGCTGATTTCACGGTCAAAAAAATTGGAGCATGCTTGAGCTTCACCTTAAAGTGTAGATCGCAGTAGCGTACTCGGGCCCCCCGCACATGGCCTTCAAATGTACTGTAAAGAAGGGAACGTGTGAGCGCGTAACATTGGCCATTTCAAGCTATCATGGAAAGCCTAATGCAAGTACACTTGCTAAGTGCCCACTACGCCACTATTTTTCCTTTTGCAAATTAGCAAAATACCCACTACGCCTCCGTATAATGTGCCTCGCGCACCTCTACACTTTGTAATGGGTCGGCGGCTTTATAAACCATCCACTCGTTGAACAATTCACATGTTTTGACGCCCGATGCGATTCTACGATTCTGCCACACAATAATACATGCGTTAAGCAGACCCCCCCCCCCCGCCGTACATTACATTCTTATAGCGTTGCTTTTTACGAAGCAGTTTCAAGCGCTGCTGTACGCCCGTGGTAGAACACTTGCTTGCCACGCAGGAGGTCCCGGTTAAATTCTCACTCGAACCGATGATTTTTATTATTTATTTATTTGCATCTATCTCGAATTTTCGCTCACGGACAACGCCGATATTTCGCTCACAACCAACGACACCACCGCCGTCGATGCCGACAGAGCAATTTCTGCGAAACGAGTTCTTTAACGCTCTCGCGTTAAAAAGGTGACACTCAATACCAGGTTATGTTAGGTGCATGTGCAATTTTTCGGCTGAATAAGAATATATGTTAGTGCTCTATGTAGGCTTTTCTTTCCTCCGTATAGGAGGCGGGACGAGCCCGCGGGCAATCGAATACGATGACATACTTTAATACTTAGTAATCTAATTGCCAAACCAATGAAAAATAACGGCCTTAATAGGGGCGTAGCCAGAAAAATTTATCGCGGGGTGGGGAAGGGGGATCAACCATTTTTAGGATAGTGTTAGGTGTGTTTGTATTCGTATTTGTATATTATACACGTAGAATTGAAAGAATTCGGGACACAGACAGACAGACAGATGATAGATAGATAGATAGATAGATAGATAGATAGATAGATAGATAGATAGATAGATAGATAGATAGATAGATAGATAGATAGATAGATAGATAGATAGATAGATAGATAGATAGATAGATAGATAGATAGATAGATAGATAGATAGATAGATAGATAGATAGATAGATAGATAGATAGATATTGTTTGGATGTTTGCCTAAACAGCGCTGTGTACTTTGTAAAGCATCCGTAAATGTAGACAATGTAGTTGAGTGGTCGTCGATAACGCGAGCGTAAGGCCCAGTTAACAAAGCGAATCTGATAGGCAGAGAGTAGGAGTAATGTAATCAGGTAGCATCATGATTATAAGCTCGAAATAGTGCTGGTGGATATGGTCAGATGAGTGAACGCCGTTAGGTCTTATAACCACACATTGTGAGAGTTTCTAGATTCAAGATTTGTTACGTTAGCTGGTCCTAAATATGCCCATTGTAATTTCTGATATTAATGTTATATGAGTCATGGTCGTATATCACAAAATTATAGCGCATCATGAACTAAAGCCAACTTCGTACACGGCAGTTACTTAGTGTAGTCTTAGTAAGCAGGAAATGCTGAGCTAGACAAATGTATTAACGCGATAGCGTTAAAGAGTTCGTTTCGCAGAAATTCCGCTGTCGACGACGGCGTCGGTGTCGATGTAGTTGGTTGTGAGCGAAAAATCAGCGTTGTTCGCGAGCGAAAAATTTAGAAAGATGCAAATAAAATAAATAATAAAAATAATCGGTTCGAGTGAAAATCGAACTCGGACCTTTTGCGTGGCTAGCAGGTGTTCCACCACCTAGCGACGCCATTGGAGCCGCTGTCGCGAATTCATTCATTGAGCATTTGTTGGGCATCAACGGGCTCTAACGTGTACGTTCCATCGTGTTCTATAATTCTTGTAAACACCGATTATTCCGAGTACTTCAAAAAAAATGAGCAAAAAGAACAGGAGAGCAGCATTAGTATAGTTTGTCATATTTTGAACTGCACTATACACGCCCAAGTTTTATTAGCAATGAAAGCAATATGACAAGATTGAAAACGGATCACTTGTCGTTAAAAAAAGCACAGACGACCGAAAAGAATCATAGACTCTAATACCTTGCATGCTGCAGCATTCATTAGCTCTGTCTTAGCAGACATCAACATGGAGAGCCGCGCTCAAGGGCTTCGGCAAGCTTCTTTTTGCTTATAGCGAAATTTTATTTTCTATGCTGACGCGGCTGTTCGAGATTATTTGGTAATAATTATAAGGCTATTCCGGCTGAGCGGATGGCTCGATAGCACGCGAAAGATGTCAGAGACCGCTAACCGTTGCGATAGATTATTATTAAAGGTGCGATGACTGCATCTTCGTGTTTTCGCCGTGCATTGCTGCAACTTTTGTGTAATGCAGCGCATGTAGCGGCACTGTAACTCGAGATGAGCTATCTGTCCAATGTATCTAATCTAGTTTGGCCTTTCCACGTAGCTCCCGCTAAGGGTAGCTCGTCGTACCGAAGAGATTTCTCCGCGTCTCTGGAACACGCTCGGGTCGTGTAGGGTCATCAGCCGGATTGCCCCCGCATTACCAGCGGCGTTTCTTGAATCATGATCGGCAATCATTTTGGCGATCTTCGCATCTCTTCTCGGTCTTCTGGCTCAGATCAAAGTGGCGGTGGCAGCTAAGTAAAAGATGTTGTTGGGCTAGTTGGTTCATGTTGGTCCAAATTTTTTCCGCTCCTTCTTCTACGGAGCCTGCTTTATTGATTGCAGCAATTGCCTCTACGACGTGCTACACCTGCTAGTTGACGTATTGCTTGAATATGGATCTGGTGACTCTCTTTGCTGTCCTCTAATTTTTTGCTTTACCTTGGATTGCGTCCTTACCTTTTGTAGATGGCAGCTTCGTGGCATCTCGTTTTCTTTGCTTCAGTTAAGAGCTCTGGCTAATTTACTTCTTTTCGCCTGCTGATACAACGTAGCTCCATTATTACACAATATATGTGGGCACGATATGACCGTTGGATGTGAACATACAAGTAACGTGACGTTATTATTTGTGGATGCGATACTACTTAATGGATAAGAGGAGTGAGGAATGAAGTAATTCGAAAACGTTCTGAGATGAACCTTGAACGTAAAAGAAGACATCACAAAAAGAAATGTGAAATGATGTGTTCTTCACAAATTAGCAATGCTGGATTGCTTGAACGCGGCAATAAGTGCAGTTACCGGTTCCAGTGACAGAACAGCGTGACCAACTTATAAGCATTCAAACCGCCATACAAATGTCGGTCACTAAACCGATCGTCTAGCGGGGCGCAAGTGAATTGTTAGCGGAATAATTGATTGCCTAAACACCTGCAGTGCTTGATCAAGCGCCCGTAGAAAAGAGAGTGATTGAGATAAAATTACAACTTGCCTAGACATGATCGGTGCAAGTCGGAGTTCCTTGAATGATGTCTACATTCCTAAGCGACTCGATTTGTATTTGCTAGGAAACCCACCTACGCACAGTGCTTCGAAGGTATTTGAAGCTTACGGGTGTGCAAGTACAGCAAACAATATATGAAATTCGCGCGTTAGAAAAAATATGCCGAGGACAAATTTCCTCGAACTGCTTTTTATATAACTTGTTATACTTTTTATAGGAAGGAAGGAAACGAACTGTAGTGTTAGGCACAGAAACAAATTTGTGGAATGCTCAGGAGGCGTTGTTTACGGCATCCCCTTCTCCTGCAATAGAAGTACATAGGCCAAGCGGGGAGGTGCATTAATGAGAGACTAAAAGAGCACAATTACGCTGTGTCGCTGTTAACACACCCTGGTCATTTGGCTTTCCACTGCGCAGAATGTAAGTGCACGGCGATGTTCCCTGACACAAAAGTTTTGGCAGCGATCATTCGATCAGACAGAGAGGGAAATTACCGAAGCATTTTAAATGCATATCAGCGAAGGGCGCGTTAGCACACCTTCGATCGCCCATTTCTCAAAAAGAAATTAGCTTTTTGAAGCAAACCGTATCACCGCATACGTAATGTCTTGACACGTTTTCGGTGACATTGTTTGAAGCCCTGATATGTTTATTTCTCTTATTTTTTGTGTTCTACATCCTTAACACCGAACCCCCCCCCCCTTAATTTCATGTTCCTTCTTTCTTGTACGAACATAAGGCTGTAGATGATCGAAATAAAGTAGTTGTGAGTTTGCGCATCACCCTGTGCTGTTTTCCTCGTTTCTTTTTTTCTCGTCCATGTCCACTGGCAGCGCACTACAAGCATGAAGACGTACCAACTAGCCCCTGTTGCCGTCTTATTACTTTTTATGCTCGCGTGTAGCGCAGAAGCAGACAGGAAACAAATACACTCGAGAGTCAAAGACATTATGCCAGACGTATATTCAATAATGTTTCAGCCGTCATTATTATAGGTTTACAATATACAGCAGTCATCAATGCGAACTCAAGTAAGAGCACTTTCAATGTGCGAATGGGAATCTGTTGGCTAGTACCAAGGACTGACGTTGGGTAGAGTGTCCAGCTTCCGCATTGACGTTAACCGTCCCCACTCACTCGTAGCACTGGCTGTCTACAGCTGTTAACAGTGGTGGCATGTTCTCCAGCCGCTTATATCTTGTGCATTATTATTGCGATAGCAATTATATGGACAGTCTCGGCTGGATTTTGCCGTCGCCGTCGTCGCCGTCATGCACCGTATATGTATAAGTATATATATATATATATATATATATATATATATATATATATATATAAAGGCCCCAAAGAAAAATAACTCAGAAAAATGCTTCCGAAGCGCGGAATCGAACCAGGGACCTCTTGCTCCGCAGCGAGCGGCGCTATCCACTACGCCACGAAACGCAAATCCTCCACGTAGCTAACGGCGAGCGTTATATACACACCATTTAGCGCTGGACGGACTCAGAGACAGAAGGCGATAATAAGCGTTTCTTCATTACCAGCGAGGTGGCGCTAGGATCCCGACGGACGCATTTAAAAGTCGTCGTCGAGCTCGCTCGCGTCTTCTTATATTTGCGCATTGGAGAAGCTTGCCCTTCCGCTGTCTGCTCGCGCGGTTTTCTCGTGGCGCGGGGTAGAGGAATGTTTCACGCTTTCACCGTGATGTCCGCGCTCATGTTACGGCGCGTACGAATGTCACTCGAGCTCAGGGACGCCGCTAAACGAACAAACAGAAGATGAGCGCGAACTATCAAGTGTCACAGCTCGACACTTGAAGCACGCTAGTTTCCTTCGCTGCTTCGGCCGCCTTTGCAACAGAAGCGCTGTTCAAACTGAGAGTATCCATTGGCGAGCCTCACTTCGTATAGCATTAGTTCCTTGCTATCGCATTCATTGCTTCGCCCTTGCGGCGAAACTGTGACTTTTTTTGTTATCCTGCATTTCTTTCCTGTATGCAAGAACTTCTTGCACTCGATCCTTGTTAAAGAAACCGACAATTAAGATGGAAAACAGACAACTGTTAAGGAAAACTGGTAATCAAGTACACGTCGCCTCAGTTCATTGCACTTACCATCTAATTGTTTCAGTTCTCTCTGGTTCTTTTTATTCGGGCACTGCTAACGTCTTTATAAGAGTTTAAAAAGGAAACATAAACTATGAACTTTTCCAGTTGCAAGCGTGTGCTTCAAGTTTGTGTAACTGCCCGTTTGCATTCCGCATTCAATTTGGTCTCCCACGGGCAGGAAGGCCAATGTTCTCAGACAGCGAGGGAGAATAAGAATGGATGGCCTCGATGCACTCGCGGTGAAAGAGCCATTAAGGCTGACAGCCCAAGAAGAAAGCTGAGGAATTTCGCGTACGGGAGTGTTGCCGTGCGATCTTCGTCGCATTCTTGAAGCAGCTCGCATGCTGTCACAAGGAGAATCGATAAGGGATAAATGTTCATTTACAAGTACACAAAGACAGTCTGCTATTGTTGCCGACCTGACAATCATTGTATCAGACGGTCATGTCGGGTCGCGTTGGTTCGCATAGCAATTGCGTCGGCACTGAAAAAAGAACAGTTAAGAGCTTCCTTAAATCTGTTTATCCAAGTGCGCGTCCATGCAGCCTTACCAATGTGTCCCTGTTTCGATAGCAAATATATTTAATAAAATAAATCAAGCTTATTCCATTTACTTGCCCATCAAGTTCAGTCAAGAATTCAACAGACTGCCGAGCCGTTGGTGATCTCGAACCCTATGTAATTATTGTCTCGCGTTATAGTGTGCCAATTCGTAGCTTTCAGCATAAAAGGTAATACAAGATGTTGAATGATTTTATGGGAAACCCCTAGCTCATGATTACTGACAGAGAATCGACAAAAAAAATGAGGCTACCTCGAATTGTGATCGAAATATTGATTGCCATTTTCATACACAACTGTGAAGTTACTAGAATAAAAGCAATGCGCAGAAAAAACAAAATTAAATGAACGCTGTACGGTCCGTTTTGTTCAGCCTATACATTTCGGTCCATTTGCCTACGTATACACTGAAAGTAGATTCTGCGCATACACAGAACAACTTCCTTTACATTTGACGTAATAAATCAGTTTTGAAACCGCGTCACTTGGAAATCTATCAGAATGATTGAGCAATCATTGTGAGGTGTTGCTGCGTGGTACACAATACGTCTCCATATTGATAATACGAAAAACGTCATGGAGTGGTAAAGGGAGTCCTAAGCTGTGTCATCCTCTTGTCTATTGGTGTTTAATGAAGCCAGGTTGGAGGAAATGACGGCGACACTATGGATTAATATCTTCGAGAGGGAGAAATATTTCTAGTAAAATGCCTTGAGGCAAAATAAATGTATTAGGCAATAAAAATGGTAAACACAGATCCTATTTCATTTGAGTATATCTTAGATTACACCTTATCACTAGAGACCGCATTTTAGGCAAATGCCTACTTTGTTCCTTGCCCTCCCATCGCGCCATTTTGATTATGAGCTTGAATTAGGGGTTAAGAGGGGCTTTTATAGTGTTTTTATAGTCCCTATAAATGCCTCTTTTTGGCGTTTGTGCCTAAATGCTTACAAATGCCTATAAATGCCTATTTTCAATATTGACACTTATTTCAACACTATTTAGCCGGATGTTTCGCTCCCAGGAGCAGTTTGAGACCGTTATTCATGTTACCGCGCGACGTTGACAGTCTGGAACTATGGGGTTCAACCTAGTTCTCTAGTACAATCGACTCGCGGAAACAACGGCTAGCGGCCGTGAAAACGGACACGTCGGCGAGCATTCGTCGCCGCAGAGACGTGGCGCGAGCGGTTGGCGAATGCGAGACCGTGGAGAGCCGTCAGCGGAAAGGAGGGTGAAGAGTAAAAAGAGAAAGAAAATATGTGATGTGCACGAGGCTTTTGTTTTTGTAGTTTATTTTGTTAGGTGTTCACTGCATTAGCGTAGCCAGAAATTTTTGCAGAGGGTGGGGGGGGTGTTTAGGGGGGGGGGGCTTCAACCATACCTTATATATGTTCGTGCGTGTGCTTGTATGTATGCGTGCATATATATACATGCAAAACGGAAATATTTCAGGGAGGAGGGAGGTTGAACCCCCCCGAAACCCTTCTCACTCCTTGCTACGCCAGTTGTTCACTGCCCGTGGAGAAATGGCTCTACGCGATTCGACCCGGCCAATAGGAGGAATTCCTCCCTTCTGGTCTTTTAGCGACCTTGCTATCTGCTCCTGCTCTGCCCTTCTCAGTCATGCCGAAAAGACACCAAGGAGTGTGTTGAATCGACAATGAACACTTGACTCACCGTGCAGGACACGGGAGAAACCGTGTTCTGCGAACCGTGCGGGGCAAAGCACAATTGCACGGCTATGTCGAACTGTTGGTGCCTTTGTGCTATCTTAAGCGATAAGATTTTGTTTTCCTGTCGTAGACAGAGGTCGCGCACGTCTTCGTTTGAAATTATTTGCATTTATGTGAAAATTTGTTGTGCCTACATTTGCAATTTTAAACGCCTAGAACGTTGTTTTGCCTGCGTATTTTGGCACCTAAAACGAGCTTTTTTAGTGCCTAAAAATCCGGCCTCTACGTATTATTTATACCCAAGTAATTTTATCGCCATAAATAGTGCTCCCCAGCTAATCTCAACGTCCTTATTTACTCGATGTTAATCATTTGTGCTCTCATCTGGGCAATGAACCACTCAAAAAGGCGGTAAGCGATAGCAGTGTATGCTACAATATATAAATATAGGATAGCGTGATACATAATAGACAGTAAAAGGCGTCAGATATTTCTATCAATCACCGTTAATTGTCTGCCCTATGAACGTACGCTGGTATTCAAATTATTCTGGTAAAAACCAGAAATTTGAGAAAAATTTGGCAGATACCACGTTTGTGAGAATCGGTTTCATACGAAGCAGTCAGCGAATAATTGTTTATGCTGCTTTTTTATTTTACTTGGAAACGGGCCTTACCAGGTGAATCAACGTGTTCTTAAGTGTAATAGTTGTGTGCACATCGTGGGCTTACCAGGAACGTCAACTACAGTGGCATGTAAAGGGTAACTTGCGGTCTGACGTAACGTCAGCACTCCCTTTAGAGCACAGACGTCGGTATTCTCGAAACTAAAAGCACTTTACGGTGCGATTATGCGAATATCATACGAAACTTTCGTCAGCGTGTTCCGCTGCTGTCGAGCAACGCTTGAATATAGTTTGCTTAATCATAGCAATACAAATGTAATCGGAACCAACACTGGAACTACAATTGACTGCCGACATGACTCCTGTATCAGAGGCCTACATGTGTATTGTTTATAAAATCACATAGCCAGCACTGCAACCATGGTTGACGTTGCACCGTCATGACGCCTGCATAAGGTCTTTTTCAAAAGCAGTTAGGAGACCTGGCATGGCTCTGTGGTAGAATACTTGAATGCCACGAAGAATACTGGGGTTCGATTCCCTGATGGGATCCTGATTTTTATTCTTCGCATTTGTCAATTCAACGCCGCCGATGCCGGTTTTTTATTAATGCTCTCGCACTTAAATTACCAATATCTGTTCTCGCCGTTTCTGGGTAGACATAAACTGTCGATCACATATGGCGCATGCCCGCATACCGGGGCCCGGGGTATACGGGTATGTTCCACACGTGTCTGGAAGAAAGAGTTTGACAACGTAAGCGACATGATTTCCACTTTATTCATGTCATGACCAGACAGTCATATTCCTCAAAACCCTTGCTGAAGGCCTTGGTTATTTCAGAAAACGACCTATTTTTATTAATTTCTGGTAAACACTTCCCTCCATCAATATTTCGAGGGGGGGGGGCACACCAATTTTCTCAGGGACTTCCCCCCCTACCTACGGGCATGGCTCTAGAGGGTCCTAAATATGTTCTTCTCAATTTAACTTAGTTTTCTTTGTTAACTGCGGTTATCGTTGTCCTCTCCGTAGTCACTGAAATTACCGATCGGTGCAGATGGTGAAGGAAGAAGCGACTGATGTTTGGGAGAGCAGTGTCATTGCGCAAGTCACTTTAGCTTTATGGCTGGAAGCAGCAAAAGTTACAGTTGCAGATTGAGCAAATATACAATTTATTTATAGGACACATTCATAGAAACCGCCAATGCAACTTGGCTACACTCTAATTTTGCTGAAGAAACTGAGATGCCGTCATGTTAATTTGCAAATTCTGAGATCTTGAACGTCGTGAAGTCCCGCCTTGCGTAGTATGCTGTCAGTAACTAGAGGTAAATATGGCGGCAATTAGAGATTATTGTCATAATTTGACATCGATTCTACTTAGGTATACTGGATCTCTTGCTTTTGTTGTAGTCGCCACAATTTTCAGGAATCTATAGTGGCATTCATTATTGTTGTTTGAACTGAGTTTGTAGAAATGTGTTGCGCGCGCGAGAGAGAAATAAACATTCATTTTAGAAAAAAAGATATTCCGAGTGATGCCCGGTAGCAGGAGGAGGAGAGGTTGTGGAGAGGAAAAGACGGCAATTCTGCAACCCTTAGTGAGTGCATATCTCAGCTGATGTGGAACGGCTCCCTAGTCCAGTTTGCCCAGTTTGCCAACTGAACGATATGGCTAGTAGAACGTGTCTACTGCGAGCACTCACTCGTTTCAGCCTGCCACTTTGTTCGCTGGTACTCATGTTTGCGCTTTAACTCATTAGTAAGTCGAGCGACTTCCGCAGGATGGTCCAACGCAGCTTGCCACTTTCGCCGCTGTTACTGCGCAGACAACTTCAGCACAGAAGGACCAGCGTCCTCGCTCCCTCCTTCCATAGTGCGATCATGGCAAAACGGCTGGAAGTGAAGCACTCGCCCGCTGACCCGACGTTGCAGAGAGAGTGGCGAGTGACGTGGTTAATCATGTGCACATGCCTGGCGAGGCAGCGTTTGTCATCCTAGCAGCGGTTGCAGCCAGTGATGTTCCGTGCAGGAAATTTTCTCTTTTTCAGGGAATTTTCGGCCCTCATTTTAGACGGAAATGAAAAAGGGAATCTTCGCGATATTGCAGGGAATTTCAAAGACGGAAAATTTCTTTGTAATGTTCAAAACACTTCGGTTACGAGGCACCTTCGGATTCTCCAATCGTTTCCAGCGTATGTAGCACGCAAAATCATAGCATTTGAAATTCGTTCTGTTTATTTACAAGGACCATGTTTTTGTTCACATGAGCTCCGAGAGCGTATGCTGTTATAACATTATATATCTAATGTTATATTACTGTCTTTGTGCAGGGAAATATGCGGGGATTTTTGGCGATGCATGCGGGGAAAAATGCCTGAAATAGGGAATTTTCGCGCCTCGGAAACGGAATTCTTCGGTGCGGGACGAAACATCACTGGTCGCAGCAGCGACGGTGGCGGAGGTACTCCGCGGTACTCGCTCAACTAGGAGAGTAAAGCTTACCGTTCTCTTTTAGGGGCGAAGCCTTTTAGGGTGTGGGTCGTTCCCTCCTCTGTAGTAGTATTAGTACTAGTAGTAGTAGTAGTAGTGGTAGTAGTAGTAGCAGTAGTAGTGGTAGTATGTAGCCAGCTCTAGGTTAATGAATTCCTCACTAGATTAGCAATTCACTAGATATTATAATTTACAAGACATCGTAGTGTTCCTTGATTTAATCACACTAAAAGACATACTTTGCGGGCGATATACTCTAGTGAGCTTTCAACTTTTCGTCTTAATCTACATGATAAAGAAATTATTTCTACGAAAAACGCAACGCACACCTTGAGCAAGATGTTTGGCTTTGGTACGCTTTATGTGCAGTAAACGCCGTGCATTGTTCCCAAAGCCGGAGCACTTACACGATCGCGTTCCGTTGGCTTTCGTTGGGCATGCTACCGACCTCGCGTCGTGGAACGCGAAGAGGAACGCTACGCGCGTCGTGTCTTCTCTCTAGCCTTGCCGTTAATTCTCACAGGGCGAGCGGGGAACGCGGTCGCTCTCGGCGCGCTTTCTCTTTCGCTCAGGAGCGTACACTTTCCCTCCATATCACTGATCCCAAACCGGTGATAATGAAGGGACCACGTAAACCAACAGTACAATAAAAGTTTGATGTTTATTATATACACGGTGTTTCACATTGTTCATATGATGGGCGAATTTCACGGAAGAGTTTCGCGGTTTACCGATGATTCCCTCCGGAGCTTCGCCCCAGTCATCATCATTCACCCCGTGGATATGCTGTGATTTTTAGGGGCGAAGCTCCTTAAGGCGGCACCCGTTCGTCCCTCGTAGTCATCGTAGTAGTCCGTAACAAGTCTTACGCTTTGACCTCCAAGGTGGTGCCGGTGGGAGATTTCTCCTGTGCGTTGTTGAACAATAAAAAATTCGCAGCGTGCGCGTTAACTAAAAGCCGAATTCTCCCGTCTCTCATTCCCCATTAGCAGCCATTGGCATGTTCCAGTAGGAAACGTTAGTAGAAGTAGAAGTGTAAGTGTTAGCTAAAAGCCGACTTCTTCTGTCTCTCATTCCCATTAGCAGCCATTGTTTACCTCCAAGG
This sequence comes from Rhipicephalus sanguineus, assembly GCF_013339695.2. Taxonomy (NCBI): domain Eukaryota; kingdom Metazoa; phylum Arthropoda; class Arachnida; order Ixodida; family Ixodidae; genus Rhipicephalus; species Rhipicephalus sanguineus. The sequence continues at coordinate 107,804,090 of NC_051178.1, read as the reverse complement.
TAGTGCCTGGTGAGATTTCTCCTGTGCGTGATTAAACAATAAAAATTTTGTTCAAAACGCCGTTGATTGATGAATAAACCAACGAAAGACGCCAGATGTTTTGTAAAAGCAGAACGAAAGAACGCCAGATGTTTTTCTTAAAGTGTAGTAGTAGTAGTTGTATGTAGCCACCTCTCCCGATCGTCAACGGGCGAGGTGGACCGGCAACGGCGCGAGGACCCTGCCGTACGAGAGTTAAATCACACTAAAAGACATACTTTGCGGGCGATACACTCTAGTGAGCTTTCAACTTTCCGTCTTAATGTACATGATAAAGAAATTATTTCTACGAAAAACGCAAGGCACACCTTGAGCAATATATTTGGTTTTGGGACGCTAAATGGAACCATGAGGCGATGCGAAGCCGGAGCACTTGCACGATCGCGTTCCGTTGGCTTTCGTTGGGCATGCTACCGACCTCGCGTCGTGGAACGCGCGTCCTGTCTTCCCTCTAGCCTTGCCTTTAATTCGCACAGGGCGAGCGGGGAATGCGGTCGCTCTTGGCGCTCTTTCGCTCGGGAGCGGACTTCTTCCTTGCATTTCACCGATCACAAGTGATAGTGAAGGGACCACGTAAACCAACAGTACAATAAAAGTTTGATGTTTAATATATACACGATGTTTCACACTCTTTATATTATGTACTGGGCGCATTTCACGGAAGAGTTTCACGGTTTACAGATGATTCCCTCCGTAGCTTCGCCCCACTCATCATCATTCACCCCGTGGATATGCTGTGATTTTTTTTCAGCGGTCGCGCTGAAACAAAGCCACCTGAAAGCTACGCAGGGATGGGGATGACAAGGGGTAAAACGATGCGTCCCTTCGTCATCGCGCGTTCTGACCTAGAGCACTTTCTTTTCATTTTTTTTTTCTAAAGCGCGGCTTACTTTTAGTGTGATCGCAAGCGCGCTCGCAGGCACGTGGCAGCATCCCGCAGTAGCCACGGTATGGCCACAGTAACTATCCAGCTCGTGATGCTCAAATCAGCCAATGGCCGTGGAATTTGGGCTTCTGGCGCGGTAATTTGGGTATATGGTATCGTTTTAGAGAGAAGAGGGAGCTATTTCTAGCTGACTTTGATAATTAATTGCAAATTCCAAGCCGCGTGCTGCGCTATAATGTTTGACTCGCGTGTTCTGGGGAGCCTCGACTACCTACCGGCAGCGTATTCCTGACCTTGCTGGAAAATTCCGCAGCATATCCACGGCGTGAATGATGATGAGTGGGGCGAAGCTCTCGTACGGCAGGATCTTGGCGGCGGCGTCGGGCAGCTTCACGCCCAGTACATCATCAACGACGTGAGATCGGGCCGATTTATACTAAAGGGTCGATGAGAGTCATTGCGACTTGCAGCTCACTTTAGTTTTACACGTAGGCTGTGAATTTTATTGTTTAATCACGCACAGGAGAAATCTCACCAGGCACTACCTTGGAGGTAAACAATGGCTCCTAATGGGGAATGAGAGACAGAAGAAGTCGGCTTTTAGCTAACACTTACACTTCTACTTCTACTAACGTTTCCTACTGGAACATGCCAATGGCTGCTAATGGGGAAAGATAGACAGAAGAAATCGGCTTTTCGTTAACGCGCACGCTCTGAATTTTTTATTGTTCAACAACGCACAGGAGAAATCTCCCACCGGCACCACCTTGGAGGTCAAGATCTGGTGCTAGCGTTAAGACTGGTTACGCACTACGACGGGGACGAACGGGTGCCGCTTTAAGGAGCTTGGCCCCTAAACATGTTGCAGGGCCCCTTTAAAGGGCCCCTAAACCACCAAAAGACGCTCGCGTGCTCCTCTCCGTGCCTTTGCTCTATCGACAACAGCCGTCATGATGTCACCTGTATGGTTAGGTGACGTCGCGAGCAACAGACGCTGTCAGTGGGCGCATAAGAGCCTGTTTTCTGCTAGCAGATGCGCGCGCATCTTGCGTTTCCACCTCGGACGCTGAGGAAGGGCACTCGGAGAGGTGGATAGGTGAGCCGACGAACGCAGCCTAGCGAAGGAAAGAGCGAAACGAGAAGACACGTGCAACTCCGCCAGCGTTCGTGTAGACTCGTGAACAACTGCAACGCCACACCTAAATTTCCACCTCTGGGTGGTTTAGGCGCCCTTTAAACTAAAAAAAAAACCACCAATCTCGTGCATCACGAATTTTTGTTGACTGCCATGATCCCTACCAGCGCTCTCTCCTAGCAGACCTTTTAAATGGAAAGAGGGGGTACCTCTTTCAAGGGCTTGCGCGGGAGTACAAAGGCTGATGTTCTTGCCTCGGCAGTGCATTTTTGTGGGGTCACGCATATATACAACATTTCAGAAAGGATTACAGCGGCACCCAGGAGGCCATTGCTGAAACGAGTTGTCAACGCGGTGCTCATGTGCAAGCGGTTTTGTGTGCTCACGTGGACAGCTATGTTTACATTAAAACCAGTCTGGATCCCGCCTTACTCGGCACTCTCAGAAACTGAAACTGCGACATCTCCGAATAATTAAACGCGAAGCGGTCATGCAAACGAGCTTCCCAGCAACGATAAGTGTGCCGTTATCTACCTATTGCAGTAGAAAAATCAAGATGTAAATTTTTGTGTCACCGTACCTTTAACTACCAATACACTTGACGTTTCTTCTTGTCTGCACTTAAAAAAAAAACAAAAAAAAAACCCAAGCTTCACAAAAGTGAAACCTTGGATGCTTTTAGATGCGAAGCAGCTTTTGCTCGGGCCTGTGTGCGGCAATGGAATCCGCGTTCCACTGCGCATGCTCCTACTTTCTCTCCTCTACTCTCCTACGCTCCCCCCTCCTCTCGCGCGTCTCATTCTCCCCTGTGCATCGCCGTGATGAGCACCCTCCTACGCCCCCCCCCTCCTCGCGTGGCTCATTCTCTCCTGCGCAGCGCCGCGATGAGCGCCAGCGCATGTGCGTCCCCTCCCCCTCTTTCACGCCTGTCGACCGCGTTCCCCGCTCGCCCTGTGAGAATTAACGGCCAGGCTAGAGGGAAGACACGACGCGCGTAGCGTTCCTCTTCGCGTTCCACGACGCTTTGAATGGATGGTTGCAGCTTACGGCGCGGGGCTTCGCCCCAGCTTAAGAACGTGGTGAACCAGCTCCTAAAACAAAATTACACCATCTCCCCGCTGCTTCCCATCTACACATGGTTCCCTTTAGCGGGAGATGGTGTAATTTTGCCATAGGGACACGTCAGTAGCAATAAGAGGACAGCGTCCTCCTATTGCTGACAGCGTCCATCGCAGAAACAGAGCTTTTCCTGTATCAACGCGCCGTCTTAATTGCCACTCGGAGTATCGCAACGCGGCGTTGTCTCTCGCGGGCAAGCGCGCCTTCTCGCGAGCTTTTCCTGAGCGAACGCGCCGTTTTATGTGCCAATAACTTTACCGTGACGGGCTCCGACGACAGGAGACGCTGACCACCCCAGCGCGTACGATGCTTTGCACCTAAAAAATTCAGGGGAAGCCTACTTGAAGCGCGCCATACAGGATACGCACAATTACTGCTTTCTGTTCTATGTGCTTGTTAGGTAAGCAGTAAAGTAGCAACATCTGTAATAGAAGACACGTGCGCGCTGAAATTTTGATCGGTACGTCAGAACTTCTGAAACACAATAACATAAATCTAACATGAATGGAATCCAGCGCAGGATGCCTCCAGTCTTCCCTCCAATAAAAGTTTGATTACTGCAAGCAAGCAATTCCATAGACGTGGACAAGGTCTTTTTGTTATTGCCCATTGAATTACATCTATTTTTTTGCAATTGACGACGACCATGCCGGCCCATTTAGTGTTATGATCGTGCAAAGTCGCACAATTCGCAAAACACCATTATATAAAACGCCTTCCAGCCTACATCCCAGCCTACATCCCAGCCTACACGAAACTATAAAAGACAAAAATGTTCATTACGGTTGCCATGGCAGCGAACAACACTACTTCAAAAGTGATAGACTAATCTTTCGTTTTCCAGCTTCATGTGTTATAAAGTTTGCATCAGCGTGTGCTTTGGTGCCTTAAAAATTCAAACCTAATAACAAAGAGGCTGAAATTGTTATTTACGAGCGTCGGTAATTGTCTTCTTTCAATTCAAAAGAACGCGTAAAATTTTACAATCACGAAGACACGTTGCTTAGCAATTGAGCCGTCGCAAAATCTATTGATTTTCCAAAGCATGAAATGCTTGTTAGCCCAATAAATAAGTAGCTAAGTGGCCGTGTGAAAATGTTGCACTTGATCGGTCGTTTTTAGCGAGCCACTTATGAAAAGAGCATTGAAGAGCATTGAAGAGCTTAGCGTTACGCACTTTGTTCACGCGTTTGGCTCCCCCCTTTTTATCAGCGCTTTGCTGTCTTGCTCTGACACGCGCTTTATTTAGCAATCGTCTCTCCCGCTTCAAATTACGTAAAGCCTTCAAAGCAAGCATGCCGCTTCCGTTACATTCGTGATTTCTCGTCTCACTTTGCTAGGCATACTTTTTTTCTTCATTGATATGCAACGAAATAGAGCGTACAAATATTCTTTGTTTTGCAGATCAAGATAATCACACACATCTTATAAAGGACGAGTTTGAACCAGGGACCTGTAATGGGGCCCCGATACTTCGAAATGACTATATATATATATATATATATATATATATATATATATATATATATATATATATATATATATATATATATATATATATATATATATTTTTTTTTTTGATGTCGAGCCGTATAGGCGCTCGGTTGTTTCATTTTTACCGTTGAACGGTTCGAATATAGTTACTGAGCTACAAGCAGAGATGTGTTGCTCTACAAGTCGCTCGAAGACTGGTTAACATTTTATGAGTCTAGACATCTAAGCTGAAAGAGGCGAATAGCTGAAATTCAACGGGTATCACGTCTTTGATTGCAGCGTTGGCGTAAGCCTTACGCCTTGTGCTGTTATCACTAGAATGAACTGCATAGTATTTTGAATATGTTATTATGCGTAAGTCATAAAGGTAATGACGTTCCGGCAGATGCAAATGGATGCTGTCGTCAACAGTGGTGTCCCTTTGTTTCAGAGTGTAAGATGGGCATAAGGTTATAGCGAGCTGAAAGTTTGCTTTCAGTTCGCAATAAACTAAAAATGTACGATTAGTTTTCATGGACTCTAATACGGCTTTTTATTGTCTGGATGTCACTGTTATCCTTTAATGTTTGCCCGCTTACTGTGTGAAAGATATATGACAGAGATAGTGAACAAATATCCTGAATTAGTAATTGCAATATAATTTCCGGCTCTACACCGTCCATTTTCTTAGTTTCCTTATGTTTACCGACGTTCACATGGGCAAACATAAGGAAACTTATAGCGTACGCGACTTAGAGAGGCTTGTGAACCAAGTGAAGCATTTGCGTCAGGCATTAGCCCGTATTCTCTTCCAGACCATTAGCTTTAGCAGAGCACCGATTTTACTACGCTCCGCGACGATGTAGTTCCTGATTCAGTGCTCGAGGAGGCGGCGGACAAAATCATTAGAGAGTTAGAGAATTGGGGCCCCAAGGAGCTTGGGGACCCAAAAAGCTTGCGAGCCCCCAGGGCGCATGCGCAGACTCCAAGCCACTCTTGGGCTCATGCGCTCGCGTTCACCCGAGAAGCAAAAATTGAAAACTAGCGTGGGGCCCCAAGGCGTCTTGGGTCACTGCAGCAAGAAGACACAGACGCAGCGCGGGTCACGGGGCAGTATGGCCCGCGTCTCGCATGATTTTAAATTTCGTCACTCGTGGCGCTCCGTGCGCTTGACCCAACGCAGCCTGCGTTGGCCCAATTCTCAAACTCTGCTGATCATCCGAACGCAAGAGCAGGCTTTCAAACGCAGCTTGGGGGCCCAGCGTTTTGAGTCCCCAATTATCAAACTCTCTAATATTTCAAAGTAATGACTCGTGGTTTGTTCAATTGCGGAAAGCAAAGGTGGTTAGTGGGCCCGGAGCCCCTCTTCCCTGGCAGCTGCGTCTGCCCGCTCCTTGTTCCAGACCTGATTGTTTGGGTCGGAGCTGAGCAGTGAGGCCTCCCACTGCTCCGTCCTAGTAATTTGCAACCCATGTGGGCTACCGCGAATGCGCACACATGGTCAGCCCGATAGTAATTGCAAGAGGTCGCTAACGAGGGGCTCGGCACAGCTTGCACTAGTATGCTAATGTAGTAGTATCAATGTGGGAGTAAATTCACTATAATAATAACAATTGTTGAGCTTTAACATCCCAAAACCACGATATGATTATGAGGGACACCGTAGTGGAGAGCTGTGGAAATTTGGACCGCCTGGGGTTGTTTAACGTGCACCTAAATCTAGGTACACGGACCTCAAGCATTTCCGCCTCCATCGAAAATGCAGCCACCGCAGCCAGGATTCGATCCCGCGACCTGCAGGAGTAAATTCGTGGAAACTGCAAAGATTTCAGATTTTCGATAAGCGCGTGTTGCCAGGATGCGGTAAAGTCGGCTGCTAAACAAAGGCGAAGCCAGACGGACGCACCGTCATGCTTAGCCGAATCGGCTTTGCAGCGGAGCGACAAATGCGTTGTTGTAGCACGTTCTGCTGCTCGCGCGACAGTTTTGCGCACGCGCACTACCGTTCACACGGTGAGTTTTCGAGTAAATTGCAAGCATACACAGGTCTGACCAGAACGGAGGCTAAACGCTCCGCTGAACCTCTGCATCATCTGGAAGAATTACCGTGAGTTTAATTTATTCCAAACATCGATCGTCCGACGATACCAGCTCGAGTAGAGGTGAGGAGACAATTCGTTTATCAGCAAACGTATTTGACCGTATCTGCCGTCTTCGTCTCCTTATGCGTTTTTTCACCGTTTAAAAGCGGCTTGTCGACTAATATAGCTTATTTTTTTATTTATTTATTTATTAGAATTACCCTCAGGGCCAGAGGCATTACAGAGGGGAGTGGTACATGAGAGAGAAAAAAAGAAAAAAAAAAAAAAAAAAAAACATAATACAAACGTTGTTCTACAAATACAATGTTAGCTAAAAGATATAAGTAACATAACAAGTCGTAACCAAAAAAGCAAGAATGAGACAGTTTGCCGAAAAAGAAAACACAATTACATAATTGGTTGGTTGCACAACAGGACACTTGAGCTTAAAACGTTATGAAAATGAGAATGATGAACAATGGACGTAATTGATCCTGGAAGATTGTTCCAGTCCTGTGAGGTTCGCGGAATGAATGACTTATTACATGTGTGCGTTGAGCATTGTATGATTCCCACCTTTTGGGGATGATCACAACGAGAGGAGATGTATGATGGAGGGAGAATAAGGTCGTTATGCAGAGTGGGACTGTAGTATATTTTAGAGACGCACAGCGCCGTGACCCAGTGGCTGCGGCATTGTGATGCAGAGTACGAAGTTGTTGGTACAATAGCGCCTCTAGCGTCGCCCTCAGATGGGCAAGATGACATCAGAACCCTCAACTGAGGTGGACCATGTGACGCACTGTAAAAATGCGTGAAGTTAAAGGCACCAGTTTACTATCACATTGGCGCTTTGTTGACTACACGTCAAAAAGGGCAAGGATTCCTTTGCTTCGCTTAATTTAAGATACCAGAAGGCGATTTTCGGTTTCCATCGCACCAAACGTTATTGGCCAGGCATGTGTATCAATAATGGCTTTGTTGCGGCGATGGTTGCGTTATCGCTGTTTGCACGCGAGCGGTAAACAGCCTCGTCTAACGAAAGACCTTTTCAGCGACGTGTGATTGCTTCATCAAAACACATTCCTCGAATGCATTTACGCGACGATTTATCCTATTATTTTACCAGCGACTACAACAACCGACGAGAGTTCGATGCTTGGGAATACTATGCAGTGATGGCGCTTCTTCGCGGCCACGCTTCCTCGCGAGCATCTCCTCTTCTCCTTTCTATACACGCTGTCCTTGTAGTGTATTTCTTGTTGAGTAAACGGGCTTCGTTTCTTCCACATGCCCATCTACACGCTTGCAAAATTCATCGAGCTCGATGTGCACCAGTGAATACAATGACGGAAAGGAGTGCAAGAAGCTTTTCTCTCGATGAAACCGGGTGTGCAAGAGCGGAAATGGGATGTCTGGGTATTGTGCAGCAAAGCGGCAGAAAACGTCTGCTTCCTGCGCGACGTGGTGAGCTGGAAACTGAGAGGCGCGCGACTCGACAACATCCAGGACAAATTAGAAAGAGCCAGACCCTACGCGAGAAACGAGAAATGAGATGTCAACAGCTGAAGCACTCGTATCTACTCTCTTTCCGTCTGCCTAAGAAAAACTCTTAGTAAAGCTTGTGTTTCATACCAGATGATGAATCTGTTATGGTTATAGGGGGAGGTCAGCGCATCCTGCGAATTTCTTTGCATCGCTTAACGCCTGGCCTTGTCCGATACGAACGTTTAATATTTTCTCTTTTACCGTTTTCTTTTCCGGAAGCATCAGAACTTTCGAAATCTCAGTATACTGTCTTCCAAACTATAAGATAGAAGTACTGAGAGTGGCTCATTGTCTACAGCCTTTTAAGCGAAGCCGATTCAGCGTCCCGAAGTTGGTTCTCTCGTCCACGAAGTCGTTCGTGGCTGACAATTCGAGTGCGTCGTTACACAAACCTTAAGCTTAGTACTAATAGCCACATACTTCGTTCGGTTGACAAAGTCATGTGACCCACTGTCGAGCTTAAATTAGCGTATGTAACTATGGCACTACCAGCCGTCCGTATTTCAAACACATTAGGCATTTGTTTTCTGGGATGAAAGTCTTACAGCAGCGTATTGCTATCACGTTTATTCTTTTTATGACTAGCAGACGGCTATGAGAAACATTGCACGAGGGCACTAAGCACATTGTATCAATACAAAGACCAGCGAACAACAGATATAATCTGGGCGCCCGCTCACTCCTCCTTCCCGGCAACGAGGCTGCACACCAGACAGCTCGAGCACTCACAGATCGAGCCTCTGGATTGCCCTGGTCGAGATGGGAGGAAGATGAGGGATTTGAAATAATGACCAGTTACAGAGAGATCACGCAGCATTATAGGCTAGGCAGGAAAAGTTATCCACAGAAACGCCGAAGAACAACTATTGAGTACTATTCAGGTCACGAGAAACGATCGTCTGCTTATTGTTTTGCGTTCTCTTGCTTTACAGAAGGAGGCATGCGGCGCATTACACCTGCGCTGTTTCAAACACCACGCGTCTGTGTCGGTCACTAAGTGCGAACTGAGCCCACTAAGATAGCACCCGCTGATGCATATGATCGCTTACAAAACCATCGGACCATTTATCAGTGCATGTTTTGTCTCTATATATCATTCACCTAGAGAGAGCAAGACGCCTTGCCAGACATCGCTTGGTGTTTAGCCGACGAAACTCGCTTGAAAATGTGCTCTCTGGGTTTGGCTAGCATCCTTCGACCAAGCTGATGTAGGAGAAAGCCTGTGTGCACCAGATACTTGGTCGTACACATCTACGGTGAATACCTCATTATTATTCAAGCGCTCACAGAAGCTGATGCCTAATGCGTATTTCGGGAAATTATTAGTATGTTTATTGACACTGTGATTAGACGTCATATAACGGACATTTACATCGTGAAGAAGAATTAACGTTTTAGTTTCACCTGCATGAGTATAATTATGTCCACCTCAGATGTGGTTGACTCAATACATACAAAGCTTGGGTGCTATGCAGGATGGCCCGAGCTTTTCGGACACACGAGTTTTCTCCGTGCTCGCACTACGGCGGTCATGACAAGAAGACAGCGCGGATTGCGTGATAACAGCGTTGATAAAAACGGCTACAAGAACGACCATGGCGTCACAAACGCATGTGCGGCATTTGCGGCGGTTTTCAAACGAACAACGCGTGCGAATGCGTCAGTGCTGCCACTCAGTCAACATTTCAACAGTCTTGCGACGTCAGAGTGAGCAATAATAGCGTGTCGCGCTATTTTTGCCCACTGAACACCTCCCACAGGAGTGTTCGTGGGTGTTTGTCCGCTTTCGGCAAGTTCTTTCGTTCTACCGGCAACATGTAAATTTCCGCTCTCGAAGGCAACAAGGGCGCACACGGCGCACTCTCGTGCAGCTTGTTGGGCTTCTCTCGCATATTACAGATAAATAAATGGACAGGTTACTGCTACTTACAATGCACGTCTGAAGATTTTTATGCAGTAATGAATCGGTAGAGACAATGTCTCCACAAACAAGTAAATAGTAACATTTCTCGCCGCAAATGCCACCAGGGGCGCTTGCTGAGTGGCGTTCAGTGGCACGCCGTGAGCGCGGTGAAATCGAATGCTAGACATCGTAGCCACGTGATAATATAATTTTTAGTTCTTCGTGCTTGTGTGCATAGTCTGTGCGATAAGGCTCATAGATGAATCTTGCTGCTCGTTGTCGTTGCGGAGTGAGCACTGCTCCTTGGCAAGAGGAAACATGGTGGGCGGACCCGATCGTCGCCGCGGGCGTCTGTAAGTCAAACTGATTGACGAGCGAACTCGGGTACAAACTCGTTGATTCTGAAAAGGCCCCAGTTCAACTCGAGACTGTCATAGTGCCGGTGTCAAGCGTTTCATACGGTGGACGCTAGGCAGCAGCTTCTTTACATATAACATAATTTCGTCACTTTGCTCTACCTGTACAAGGCTGGATCCATCGCAGGTACTTGTGATCATTTAGCTTCTTCCAGCTTATTTGCGTGTCTAGTCTGCTCGGTCTGCTTCGGATTGAAGACCGCGTCAGTTCGGTCTCAATTTTGATGTTATTAATTAGCTAGGCATTAATTAAAATGATATCGAACCACCCTGCCTTAATTGGTAATGTTTTATTAACACGACTATTAATACTGAGGTTTAATTGTCTTAATTAGTACGGTGCTGATTAGAATGATCCTAATTAGCATGGCCTTAGCGAGTGAGGACATAATTAGCTTGGTTTTAATTAGTCAGCTTCTAATTAACAATGTGCTATTGAGCATGACCTTAGTTAGCTCGGTTTTAGCATTACACGGCTGCATTAGCATGGTCTTAGTAAGATGGGGCTGAATTAGCTTGGTCTTAGCGTGACTTGGCTTAATTAGCCTAGTGATAGCATGTCTTGACTTAATTAGCTAGGTTAACGCCCAGCCAATTAGCTAATCAGCCGGGCGCACATGCTCGGGAAGCGAACGGACGATGAAGAAGAAGAGGAAGAGGGCGCGCGCCGACCGAGCAACGCTCTAAAATGTACAGGCCGAACGTGATGATTATACACGTGGCCTCGGTGATTAGCTCCGGCCGCGGTGATGTAAGGCGCTCGGCCGGAACTAATCTTAGAGACCACGGTGCTGATTATTCTAAATGATGCTTAGTGCAAACATCAAACGCCTGAAAAGGAATTTAAACAGCCCGTACCTCATAAAAATATCGTTAGTAAAGCTTCTGAGACTTTTCTTGCATGGGTGCACTTCTACACTCAGTGGAACGACAAACAAATAAAGAAGGTGCCTCTGGTTTGAAGACACCACCCAACTTTGTCGACCGCCCTTAACGTGAGGCCGCGTTTCATCGTAACCAATGATACGCAGCGCGCGATCAGGGGTAGATTTGACCTTTTCGTACTGTTAGCTCGTTCAAAAGGGGGTGTCGCCAGAGCTCGGAAAGATTCCGAGTTTCGCCAAACTCGGGCCATCCTACATAACATCCTTTGACCGAATTTTCGTACAACAATAGCGCTTTTTGTCCCGCAATGTTACCGCGACCGCCATGCGGTGCCGCCACATGCAATCGATGCGCTTGTCGTCATACCGGAAGAGTGCGCACACGTTCAAAGAAAAAACAAAGACAAAATGCTTAAGGTCATGGCGTACGTTGAAGTAGCTTCCTTTCCGTCGTCATCCCTTTCTGTGTTACCTCTATAGTGCCTTCGTCGGGACGAAAGACGATCAATATCTCTCGGAGGGTGCACCGGAAAATAGGGCATCCACACATGTAAAATCCGTCATGGTGTCCGAAGCAATACTGTTGGCATTTAGTGATAAAATTAAATTGTCACGTAAAATATAGATACCGAAGTTCTGCCTAAAATTATTTTTCTAATGAATACCACTATTCTTAGGAATGTTGCGCACTATCCGGGGAGTTTCAACTGCAGAGATGTTTAAGGCGGCCGTTAGTCCGTCAGCTGCGAACAGAAACGACCATGATGAGCCGGCACGCGCTCTCTTCGTTTTCTTCTTCTTTATCTCCTGCTTCGCTTCCTGAACACGCGCTTCGATTTCGCCGGCGCGGGACGCAACAACGCTCAGATGGGCTAAACAACGCGTACAGAGATAGAGAAAGGAAGCGAAAAACAGAGAGAGAAAAAAGAAAGAGATATAACGATAAAGAAAGGGAGAAATTCTACGGGAAAAATTTAGTCGCGAGGTGAGATTTGAACGCACGTACCCATGATCCGAAAACGAGTTTCTTAACCACTCGGCTATCCACGTACGCTAGCAGAACATAGCTTAGCGAAGTATATATAGCATAGTAGAGCAAGCGGGTGGGCAAGGGAAGTCAGGGTGATGAGGAGGGAAAGGAGGAGGGGAGAGAGTAAAGCATAGCATAGAAAGAAAGAGAATGGGCGAAATAAAGAGAACGAAAGGCAGAAAGAGAAAGGAGAGAAAAAAGAAAGAATCAACGAAAGAGACTGAAAGAAATAGAGAGCGAAAGAAAGAGATATAAAGAAAGAGGAAGGGAGAAATGCCGAGAGAGACAGCGAGAAAGGAAAGAAAGAGAAAGAAAGATAGAATGACCCAGAAATAGAAAGAAATAGATAGAGAGAGAGAAAGAAAGAAATAAATAGAAATAGGAATAAACAGAGACAAAAAAGACATACACAAAAAACAGCGACAAGAGAGAAAAAGAAACAAATAGAGGAAGAAAAAAAGAGAAAGGTGTCAGGGCTACCTAGGTGCCCAACAGAACCGCTGTATCTGCAAGTTACGCTAATTTTAAATGCGAAGGATTTCTTAGCGAACCAAACGCACTGCGACCGTTCTATCCACGTATCTAGGCGCTCTCGGGGTCTTCTCCTTAACTTGACACATACCAAAATTTGCATGGGAGGGCATTATTATATGACGAGCACGATGAACAGATGAATAGGGTGAGACACTTCACGCGTATGTCATGAAGCCCTTTCTTTCTGTCACGTGTCGCACACTCCCGTATACCACGGCCGATGGAATGCGCGTATGAGCCACAGGTGATATACAGTTTTTATCAACCAAGAGTTTGGAATATAAGGCGCGACGAGGACAACGGACAAAAGGGGGAGTCATAAATACGCACGGAGTGGAACTCCCAACATTGTTCATTACGAAAGGACCACAGTATAAATTTCGTAATAAAGTTGTTGGAAGTGGCGCTTCGTGTGTATGTATGACTCCCCCTTTGGTTCGTTGTCGTCGCTCGTCTTAGACTTCAAGATATGTCGAATCAATACGCCCAGTTTGCCGTTCTTATATCAACCCAGGAACGGCGATAACAGAATTTTAAAAATCTTTACGCGATCGCGTTACGGAGCTTGTGTCGAAGAACATGCGGGGTTGGCGTCGGTGGCGTTGGCGGTGAGGGAAATATCAGAGGGACGGAAGGATCGAAAATCATGTTTAGAGCCGCAATCGAACCCAGCTTTTCTGCGTGGCAGTCTAGTATTCAGCCACAGAGCTACGGCAATGCTTGACACTTCTTACGAAAAAAATTCACCAACGATTACGATACTGCCTAATGCGAATTCAGATTGCAGCTTCGGGTTGGGGCAACGCCAACTCTGTTTTAGGTTTTGGCTATCCGCAGTGGGAGCAATGTAACATTCCTTACATATGGCGTGACGCGTGATGGAGGAAGAAAGCGAGGTTAGATGCCAGTGGCTCGTGACATCGACAGAGTCTGCGTTCGCTCTCTTTCGTTCTCGTTCGCTCTATCGGTTACTTTGCCGACGCCAGCCAACGGCGACGCTGCTTAACGCAGGAACGGGCGACTAAGAGTAGCGCGCTATAATACCCTATAAGGGATCATATCGCGGCAACGTGAACTGTGGTTGCAGTGTAACAATGTAATCAGCATTACATATTAACTCCTAGCCAAATTATGCTCAACGACTGCTCAAACCAGAGGAATACGTCAAAAGCCGCTTCTTATGATGCGCACAGTATTGCACCGTAGCATGCAGTTCATTTCGATAAAAGTGGCATCTGTGCTCTAAGGTGAGTACCGACGTCACGTCGGACCATAGGAACCTTTGGGCGCCAGTGTAGTCGACGTGCCTGGTAAGCTCACGATCAACCCCGTTGCCAGGGGACGGGAGAGAGCCCTAGAACCCCTCCCCCCCCCCCCACACATTGTTGCAACCTCAGATAGGTACTTTACTCAAAATAGGTGCTTTCCACAAATAGCCAAAGCCTTCAGGAAGTGCTCCCCCCCCCCCCCCCGCCCGCTTAACTGCCCCGAAAAAAATTCCTCGCTAGGGCCTGTCCAAATATACTCACGGCTACTCAAAATGCACAAAGAAGTCGGCGCAACTCGCGACGCTTTTCTGAAAATCAATGAAACAATGCGGTATAGGCCACTAATCGCCTACTGCTTCGAATGACATCGACTCCCATAATGAGCGAGATCTGTCAATTTTTTTTGTTCTTGTTTTTTGTGCTTTAACCATGCGATATTTGACGCAAAGTACATCCTAGTTCGCGTCTATTGCTCTAAAACGAACGAGTGCCATACCAAATGGGCGTGTGCGAGTGTGACGCAAGTGTCAAGAAATAATAGTATTAGTTGGGGTTTTATGTGCCAAAACAAGGATATGAATATGAGGCAAGCCGTAGTGGGGAATTCCGGGTGAGTGTCGATCACCTTGGGTTCTTTAACATTCACCCCATCTAAGTACACGGATATTATTTCCTTTCGTCCGAATCGAAAGGTGACCGCAGTAGCTGGGACTCGAACCCGCGTCCTCGAGCTTCGCAGCGGGGCAGCTTACTTGCTCAGCGACCACATCTGGTCAAGCGGTAAGAAAGCTATAGCGTATGGCTATGCCAAAGTAGCGCGGGAGATGTAGAAGTTGAGGACCATTTCGTGTACTGTGTTATACTTGTGTGCTGTGCTGGGCTGTGCCGTGTGACGCAATTTTCTTGCGCGTATGTTGAAATGGTGGTTTCGAGAACCCCATCAGATAAGTGGGGCCCGGGCAAAGCGGTTCCTGGCTGTATTTACAGCTAGGCCTACGTGCAGTACTTTTCTTTTCCCGCTTCACTACACGGCTAGGAGAGAGGACGTTCACGGGAGATGCACGATTCACGTTCATTTTCAAAGTTTTCTATGTTATCGGATATTAAAAGCTAATATATTCATTATCTGCATGACACAATGTGACATATTCCATGTTACGTTGTACCTCCTTCCACGTCTTCCCCTTCGGAACGCTTATCTTTAGCCAATACACAGCGCTGCGCTGAATTGAAAAAGAAAGACACTTTTCACGACGTTTAAGCGGCACTTGCTTCTTCAAAACCCGGTAAACATAAACAGCTTTTCAGTCCGTTCACAATTGTCACTGAAATTGATTGAGGACATTTGAGATTGTTTTGAACAGTGCTTTGCTTACTTTCTCCTCCAAAAATATGTCATAATGGGATACACAGCCATCAATATGCATACAGCTCTAATACCTAAATAATTCCTCAAACCAATGTTTTCTCAGCGGACAACAATCAACAGGAAAGCTCTAAAAGCTGTACTGCTCCTTGCATTGTGGCAGAAAACAACCACACTTACCATTCGAGCCTGACTCTTATGCCCCGCTGTGGCAGGGATTAGAAAGAACGTGGCGATGGTTTGTTGCATTGTCTGGGACTTTCGCTCTCTGTTATGATAACCCGAAGAAAGAGGCGTTGCAAACAATGTGGTCTGCTGAAACTATCGGAGAAAACGGAATCGGGCCTTTCCACAAAGCGCGTTCGCGATGAGCAAACACTTCTGAAAATGTTTAGGTTTCGGTACCAGAGTCATGTCGCCTTTGTCTGAGACAACAAAGGCGATTAAGCTTGACGTGGGGCGTACTACAAAAATCAACATCTGTTTCGAATGCTAGGACTGGTAGGCGGCGCTGAAATGTATGTTTTCCAAAGAGCTTAAATAGAAGCCACCCCGTTCCAGAGTACAAAGAACGACGTTAACCTCGATTATAGGAATACCTCGAATAATATTATTATCTTTATTTCTGAATAAAACTGCTTAGGCCGCAAACGTAAGTAGGAAGCGCAATTATATACGTGCAAAAATCTAGTGTTCGTTCATTAGCCCTGTATTGCCATGTTCTGTAGCATCTGAAAGTAATTTTTGTTGTCCATAGAAGTGTTTCTCGGTTGAAAACCTACAGGAGACCACGCAGAAACTTACCACGTGTTTTTCATTATGTTGCCATTTAAAATCTTGAAGATATCTTTCCAAAGTTGAATAACTCGCCTGTGTCCAGCTTCACGAAAGCCTTCATTTGAATGTTGGTAGGAACTAGCTCGCAATTTCCGCATTATTTACCATACTCTAGTGCATAGCGTTGTTATTGAGGAACATTCAAATACAAAGAAATAAAGGTTTTGCTGCTCGCACGTGCGCGATGCCCCAATAGTTTAAGCTAAAATTTCTTGGTGTTTGCATGAGCGATTATTTTCTTTTTTAGGTGACGCTGTATATGACCTGCTTCTGGGTTTTTTCCTGTGCGTCGATGAAAACTCCCCGCAATAATGTGAACAAAAATCACAGCATATCCACGGAGTGAATGATGATGAGTGGGCGAAGCTGCGGAGGTTCATCGGTAAACCGTGAATCTTCCGTGAATTCTGCCGAGTACATCAACACCGACGTGAGATCGGGCGCGTTTATACTAAAGGCTCGATGAGAGTTATGACGACTTGCAGCTCACTTTAATTTTACACGTACGCTGTGAATTTTCATTGTTTAGAAAACCATTGCTATAGAAAACATCTGGTGTCTTTCGTTAAGCAGCTGGCGTCTTTTCGTTTTGCTTTAGAAACATCTGACGTCTTTTCGTTTTGCTTTTAGAAAACATCTGGCGTCTTTCGTTGGTTTATTTCATCAATCAACGGCGTTTTGAACAAATTTTTTATTGTTTAATCACACACAGGAGAAATCTCACCAGGCACTACCTTGGAGGTAAACAATGGCTGCTAATGGGAATGAGAGACAGAAGAAGTCGGCTTTTAGCTAACACTTACACTTCTACTTCTACTAACGTTTCCTACTGGAACATGCCAATGGCTGCTAATGGGGAATGAGAGACAGAAGAATTCGGCTTTTAGTTAACGCGCACGCTGCGAATTTTTTATTGTTCAACAACGCACAGGAGAAATCTCCCATCGGCACCATCTTGGAGGTGAAGATCTGGTACTAGCGTTAAGACTGGTTACGCACTACGACGGGGACGAACGGGTGCCGCTTTAAGGAGCTTCGCCCCTAAAATTCACTTGTGGGGTTTCATTTTTAGGAGGGCGCCCGCACTGCGAGGTCCGATGCCTTAACCACTGGAGTGGACGCCTTTTTTCTCCCATTACTCGTGATAATCTTCCCATCAACAATTGACAACTATTCCCAATAAAATTCCTAAGCTTAGAATTAAACCAACATGCACAAAACGCACATTTTTTCAAACAGCCCAGGAAATCTTCAAAAGTCCGGTACACAAACACAAGCGGCCAAAAAGTTGGAGCAGTCTCAACAAAACACTTCCCTTTAGCTGCATACTTCAGTGTAACAGCGCACCACAACAAAACAAGTGGACTGAAATGGGAAGAAGCGACACACCACAAGCGCTGACTGGATAATCAACGGTACACTGTACCTTACACATAAATATAAGCGGCACGCAGGTACACGTGACATGGATGGCCGCTGTCTTATCTACTCAATATAAAATAATAGAAATACCTGCAGCAGAGCTAATCAAAGTCTTTGTAAAATAGATCAACCGATGCTTGGCTGCCACAGTTTTACTTTTATTGAACAATAACATACGCTTCTAGCATCTCCCTGTTAATCTGATGCGAATGCTTATAATATGTCTTAGTGCTTGTGAAAAGGAGGAATTAAATCATCCACCAAATCAACAATGGATGGATTAGCGTTAGCCACGTTCTTCAAAGACGCATTGTCTTCTTTTAGTCTAGCCCTAATACAACGTCCCGTCTGTCCAATATATACCTAACCACACGAAAACGGAATGCTGTAAACGGTACTGCATTCACATTGCACATATTTTTGGGACTTTTGTTCGTGCTTGCTTTCACATGTCTTCTTGCGTCGAGAGTCTTGTTTAATTTTGCGCTCTGCGCGTCGTCGTCTCTTCCTCTAGTTCCCTGTGCTGTTTGCGCAGTTCAACACTTCGGGTCCTGTTTAACAATGGGGCATATCCTGCTAAGCTTATTTTGGGCAGAAAGCACTACGTTGAAACCAAACTGATCCCAGCGTTCTTGAGCCCGCGGGTCAGTTTGTGCTTCTGTGGAATGACCGCATACTTTGCCGGTTTTTGTCGATCTGCTGTTTCACGGGCATCCAGGGTATCCAGAATTCAGGATATCCCTAAATGAAATGCATTACGGCAAATATATAATAAAATCTCAATTGTTTGAGGTTCCGTGCATATGTTGGAACTTGCAGTCTAGAACAAATAGATTATTCTGTCATCAAGTCATCTTTTTACTTGTAAAGTGGGAGTGTGGAGCTCAAAAATAAACGTTTTTTTCTGCTGGCGATGAGGCGAAAATGCTTGAGGCCCGTGTACTTAGATTTAGGTGCGGTGCATGTTAAAGAACACCAGGTGGTCGAAGTTTTAGGAGCCCTCCACTACGGCATCCCTCATAATCATATCGTGGTTTTGGGACGTTAAACCCTAGCAATTATTATTATTATTATTATTATTATTATTATTATTATTATTATTATTATTATTATTATTTTTTTTTTTTTATTATTATTATTGTGTTCGAGTCGACTATCGGGACTGCCACACCCAGCAAGCTTCTTTTCAGAGGTGAGGGGAGCACCCTCTGCTGGCTGGTTCCGACCCTTGCAGGCGCGCCGCGGTACGTCTTGTCTTTGACCGAAATCATGTGGTCTCGGATCGCTAGGGTTCTCGGATATCTTGGTGGTTATATTTGTAGTTGTGTTCCCTCGTCTGGCCTCTGTGTCATTTTACAGCCTGGTCTTACTGTACGCGCTCTCGCGTGCCTCCTACGTCAACGTGCCGTAGTAGGGATATGGACTGAGTAGCCCTGAAAATTCAAGTTCAGTTCTTTTGTTACTCAAAATTAGCAAAAAAAAGACACCCTCCGCGCCACTCGTCTTTGTGAACTAACAGTTTAGTATGTCTGCAAAATTTATTTTATCATAGGAACGATCCCATCAGAAAGACCATATATGTGTGTTATAAAAGGCTTAATTATTAGGGGTGTGCGAATATTCGAGTTTCCAATTCAAATCGAATAATACCTCAATGAATAATTCGATTCGACTTTCGAATAGCTAGTATTCGAAGTTTAGAATAATTCGACAGGACGAATATCTAAAAAGCGACAATGTCCAATCATGCAACTGGGCTAGGGTGGGGTGGCGAAAACTAACGCTAAAATCAGTACAGTATGCCTTTCGCTAAAACTTTCACCGATATCCTCGTACAAAAGCGAGCGCATGTTTAATTTAAAGGCGATTATGTAATTTCCAGACGTCAAAAAAATAAGAAAACTGTCAAGCTCTTCACAACTTCGCCTCTGAGACGAAGGCACGAATTTTTCTTGCCTATAGTTCGGTTGCGTATGCCGCAGGCGCCGTGATACATCCCCAATTCGGCCCGCGCAACCCTCGGTGATTGAATTCAAATATGAAAATTTGTTCACGCTGTGCAGTAGTAGTCACTGCCGCACCGCACCACTCGTTCAAAAACTCCCATTGTTCGGGCGCGTAGGTAAAACGCTGCTGTGAGCGGGCACCCGAAGATTGTTGGGCCCCGAGTAACCATGAAGATAAAGCACAACTGCGCGACCATAGGTGAAGCACAATTGAAGCCGTATCCCGCGACCATAGGGGAAAAGAACTAGCTACATTACCCCTTCTTTTAGCCTCTAGGAGGTTGGGAAGGCCCCTGCTAACTAGACTGACGGCTGTTCTATCAAGATGTCTGTGCGCTCATAAAATCAGAAGAAAAGTACCCTTACGAACAAGCGCGTAATAAAGCTGCCACCAAGCCGTAGCGTCCATAATGTTTCCTTTGTTTTGTTGCAATCGGCCGTACAAGTTTCGTGTAAATATACGTATTATTCGATATTCGATTCGATATTCGATTTCTCTGGCCACTATTCGGGACTATTCGATTCGAAGTGAAATTTCACTATTCGCACACCCCTATTAACTTTCTCATCTTATATGAATTCACGCAACAAGTTTCTGCAGCACTATTTTTAGCAAGCGTGGCTGGGTATTTGTCATTATTTGCATGAAAATTGACGGCGATTTTTTTTAAATGTCTGTAAGATTTGTAATTTTTAGACTTTTCGCAATGTTAGCATTAGCGATTTTATAACGAAAAAAATGTCCCAGTATCACCGCAAGGCCGAAGCATCGAATGCTAGCAAAAAAATTGGAATGTAACACGAAGCAGGGCTACCAGCTCACTCCTTTATAAAACGAGGCCGCTGCAGCCAGCCTTGTGACATTCGTGCTTCATGACTTCAAGCCAGACTTTGCAATGAGAGCACAACGTGTACAAAGCTATGAGCCACGTGCTCATTGCCTCTAAAGACCGGTCGGTGGTCACTATCGTTCATGAACGATAGTGACCACCGACCACCGACAAATAACAACTTGCCCAACTTTTTACTTTACTGAGGTCACTATCGGTTGGTCAAAGTACGTATCTGCTACCGGACCCGCTCTTCCCCCCGCCTCGCTCCTCTCTCGATGCGCCTTTCACGCCGGCTAGTTCAGTCTCTGCTTGAGCAGCTTTTCTCAACAGCGCTCGCGCGCTTTCGCTCGTACACATAAGATACGGCATGCGGGGCGATATTATCGATTTGGAACTTACGCGGAACATGATGAAGTGGCGACGGCGACGGCAAAAATGAGCCTGGAGGCACTTCACTGTTTCAAAGCGAAAGCCTTAGATGCATCATGAAACGCGAAAATTGAGCGTCGGCGTTGAAGTCCCACGGCATAGGCGTCAACTAGAGTGATGCAAAAAATCATCGCGTGATGACGTCACCATATGAAATCACTATGACGTCACTGATCGCACAAATTTATGACGTCACCATGATGTCAACAATACATCACATACAGTGACGTCGAATAGTGACGTGGTCATACGACAGCGTCTCTTGGTCAAAAGCGATCACGGAGGCACTGCAAATGCAGCTTAGGTGCAGAAAGCTTCAATGCACCCTATCCTAATTGCAAAACCATGCTAGCTGCAGAAACCCTTTAGATGGAGGCGGGGCACGAGCAGAACATCGACCTAAGATGAAAAAGAAGATGAAGATGGGCTTCGGCTCACACACGGTCCCGCATGCATCCGTGTGTTGTGTTGCGGTGAAATTTTAGATGCGGTTGTTTCTGCTACAAAAGCGGCTCTGTGGAAGCCAAAGCAAGCGAAACCGAGCCGTCGCGCGATAAACTTGGCTTAAGCACGCTCAACCAGGGCAACCTCTGAAGAGCTGACCGATTACGCATCTTTTAAGTGAATCTCAATGCACACGCCAGTTGATTTCTCATTTCATTGTCTATCTGAGGCGCATATACCGCTGAAAATCGGAAAGAAAAAAGAACAGCACCGGCAAAAATGTCACACATTTACAAAAAACGGAAGTGCAAGAGAGTTAGGAATGTATTAAATAAGGTAACAATGTAGCGAACTGCAAGAAGGGTTATTCGCGAGATATGTACGTGAGCACGAAAAGTGCTTGCATGCCGAACCCCCGCGACCTGGTCTAAATTACCCTTCATATCTAAGAAGTTTTCCAACAACAAACACCATGGATGTGGTCCTTCTAATATACAAAATGTGTGCAGTGTCACTGCGTTATAATACTAAAGGTTTTCTTCGCTTATCTTAGATTCAATGGCAGGAGAGAGCAGCCTTGCATATTTGTTTAGTCTTTACAGCGTTTCCTTATGTGGTCCCTCGAGGTATTCATGCAGGCTTCTACGCATGCTTGTAGATATCATAAAAACCTCTTTATTGCTTTCCTGTCAGGATCCTGTAATAAAAGTGATGCTACCCTGCACTTCCGTAGTAGAAATATCCACTATGGTGATGAAAGTGTCATCCATCAAAGTCCAGATAACCCCTAAACGTATGACTAAGGCTTACATTCAACCTTGCGTCCGTGGAGGCTATTCTGCCCGTTCTGCTCTGTCTGTTTTCATTTTTTATAGCCTTGGTCGCCCCTATCTGCTAAGAAACGGAAGGCCTGCAGCCAGTCAGTCCAGATATTTTGCTACGAGAGTTCGACATAAAGAGTCGGTCATCAATATCGCGTGTCAGCCCAGTCCCCTTTATAACCTAAATGTGTGGCTTTGAGAAAATCCAGGGTTCTCAATGTCCGACATTGTAATATCTCATTCTTCGGCATACGCATGAAACAAATATAATGCATGTAAGAGCACCTTAGTTTGTGAACGGAGAACGTAGGTACAGGATGATCTCATAAGCCCAGGCAGACGTGAAGACTTGGGAATTGGATCGGAACATTGATGAAGGGTTGCCGCTGGGCGGGCTTGAAAAGGAGCCAGAACTCAAGCCAGAAGTAGCGAATGTAGCCATGTTATTTAATATTGTCGCCATATTTGTAAGCGAAGAGAACAGACGCAGTATTATGAGTAGAGTCTTTAGAATTGATGAATAAATATTACGATATTGAAAAATTCGGCACATGCCACGTGTGTAGGAATCGGTTTCATGCGAAGCAGTCAGCGAGTAGCCGTCTACGCTGCATGTTTCGGCTTTGAACCAATCGTTACGAGGTGTATGGACGTGTTTATGTAAGTGTGCTTTTGATGTGCACATCGTGGGCTTACCAGGCGTGTCGACTACACTGGCGTTTAAAGGGTAACATATACGTAACGTCAGCCCACACGCTAGAGCAGAGACGTCAGAATTATCGCTATGAAGTGCACATTACGGTGCGATGATGTGAATATCATACGTACCTTTCGTTATAGTATTCCTCCAGGGTCGGACAATTCTTGAACATAGCTTGCTGAATCAGAGGGATACAAACGTAATGTTTATTAGACTGCTATAAAAGCAGATTCAACACTTGAACAACAATTGACGTTAGCCCGACATGCTGCCTGTACCATGAGAAAACATATCTTAGGTTTATTGCTTTGTTATAAAATTAGATAACCATCACTGCAACCACAATTGACGTTGCACTGACATTTTGTCTGCATAGGGTATTTTTACAAAGCAAGTCCAAGACCTGGCTGGCTCTGTGGTAGAATACCTAACTGCCATGCAGAATACTTGGGTTCGATTCCAGCTGGCACCCTGATTTTTATTCCTTGCATTCGTCAGGTGAACGCTGCCGATGTCGGTTCTTCGTAACGCTCTAACATTTAAATTACCAATGTGTGTTCTCGTCGTTCCTGGGTAGATAGAAACTGCAATCACATGTGGCGCACACCCTCATACCGCCGCCCGTGAAATACGAGTATGTGCCACGCGTGTCTGGAGGAAAGGGTTTGACGACGTACGCGAGAGGATTGTCATGTTATTCATGTCATGACCAGACGGTCATATTCGCCAAACCCTCTTACCCTCCCATGCCAATTTTCGTCTACACGAAGCTAAGGAGGTGATCACAAGAGCACCCAGACGTAGGTGGCTAGATAGATAGATACATTCTAAAGAGACAGGGCGTGCAAACACGGACACAAGAAAGAAGTCAGGACACCACAAACGCCGGCGTTTGTTGGACACCACAAACACCGGCCCTGTCTTTTTAGAATTACACTTACCAACTAGCTCAGATCTCTGTTATTCTAAAATAGATAGATACGCTCAAAGTGCCTTGGGGGTCGCTAAGAGAGAGATAGAGAGAGAGAGAGACATGACATTATTTGTGTCCTTGCTGGGGTCAAGGGAGAAATGCTTCGCATTTAATAAACAAGGCAATCAGGACCCGAATAAAGTTCATCATACCATACCAATGGAAATAAGAGCACTATTTTTTATTACTTCCCATTCAATCCACAGAGAAGTTGGAGATAGCTGAACAAATTATAATAGAATAATTGCACGTGCGTATAGTTTATGTAGAAAAGAGTTCTTGCCAGATAGAGTAGAATTGGAACACTTGAGCCAGCAAGTCAGTACAAGCATTAGACATTGAAACAGTTTTTCCTTGCAGTTCTAGACCAAATTTGATTAGTAGAATACAGTGGTGAATCTTCAGATAGTAAAATTTGGCTGAAAAGGAACACTCAAGCTTCATTTTGCTGCGGATTTCTGTTTTTATCAAATTTACACGAGCACACTTACTGCGCATCAGAATACCTCGTATAAACTTGCGCATAGCACCAGCATAGATGCCGGGCAGCGTGAGCTTATTGCTGGCCACGCGTTGTTCAACATGCATGCAACGTTACCACTCCTCACTGGCAGGCGAGCCGAGCTTTGCGTAAAGGTGCCTCAGTGCGCACCAGCTTGCTCATGGGCGGACGCGCACGCGCAAATCGTCTGAAACGACAGAAAACCTTAAAAATTATAGTATTTCATCTGCAAATAATTAGAAAAATGGATACTTAATGGGGCCCTGCGACACAAATTCAGCATGTCGTTTTCAACGCTTGTTCAGGTGCTGTGGAATGCGCCGACATCGTTGCTCAAGTGGTAAAGCCGAAAACGAAGCCGTTAAAATTTTAGTTCACCGGATAGACTACCTTGATTTCGGACTAGTGACACATATCGGCTATTTTTGTTATCGGAAGTGACATTTCGTCATGTGACAGTGACGACAAAAGCCGTGCGTTTTCATTGGCTTGACGCGACAAGTACCATGTAATATTCATACGGTGGTAGCTAGACCATATTACGGAGCCCTAGAAGGAACAAAAAACCATTTTATGCTTTCTCAGAAGCAGGTCATTTCTGTTTTTAACTGATGTATTTTGAACACAACGAACTCGACGCTAGGTGCGCTGTGGAACTTGTGGGGATAGGGAGCCTACACCGTTCATGTAGGCTCCCTAGGTGTGAATGTTAATCAAACGATACTCTTCAGCGTTTTGCCTTTTACGTCATCGAGCGACGCAGGCCACACGAGCATCTGAGAAAGACACAACACTCAGTTCGGCACGATGCTGTCAACGAAAAAGATGGTTGATCCCTCCGTCATAGGGATCGGAATAACACGAAAGTAAAGCGTGCCCTTATAGAAGTAACTGAATGTTTACTGTACATTGATATAAGAGCGTTTTTACAATGTATATTGATGTCTGGCAGATGTAGCACCGTTTAACGTGGATGCACCCACTTTTATGATTGGTGGTACATCTCTATCTCGACGACTAGCGTCCATGTTGAATGATTAAAGAAACCCTTGTTGTAGCTGTAGTAGTTAACGATCACAGCGTAATCAGAGAACGAGGTGTGACAACCAGAAGAGCGTCGCATATTGGAAGCAGAACTTGGTCGCCATCCCACGGCGTGTTCAAATGTGATTGAACACCACGTCCGGACTAGAGGGAAACGCAAAACGCGTCGTGCCGCCCCGGTAGCCCGGCTGCGTTTTAGGGGCGAAGCTCCTTAAAGCGGCACCCGTTCGTCCCTCGTAGTGCGTAACTAGTCGAGTCGTAACGCTAATACCAGATCTTGGCCTCCAAGGTGGTGCCGGTGGGAGATTTCCCCTGTGCGTTGTTGAACAATAAAAAATTCGCAGCGTGCGCGTTAACTAAAAGCCGAATTCTTCTGTCTCTCATTCGCCATTAGCAGCCATTGGCATGTTCCAGTAGGAAACGTTAGTAGAAGTAGAAGTGTAAGTGTTAGCTAAAAGCCGACTTCTTCTGCCTCTCATTCCCATTAGTAGCCATTGTTTACCTCCAAGGTAGTGCCTGGTGAGATTTCTCCTGTGCGTGATTAAACAATAAAACTTTTGTTCAAAACGCCGTTGATTGATGAAATAAACCAACGAAAGACGCCAGATGTTTTCTAAAAGCAAAACGAAAAGACGCCAGATGTTTCTAAAGCAAAACGAAAAGACGCCAGCCGCTTAACAAAAGACGCCAGATGTTTTCTAAAGCAATGGTTTTCTAAACAATGAAAATTCACAGCGTACATGTACAATTAACCCTTTCGGCCCTGGCGTCGTCAATTGACGACACCGCACAAAAGTTCCCGTAGCACCTCGGAAATTAAACCAAAACTGCTCATTCTTGGGGAAATACTTCTTCAATGATCCCCACTGTGATTGACACCAAAGTTGTGACATATTTGCGGAGCTGGGAGCCACAAAGAAAAAAAAGCTTGACCGAAGTGATGGGTGACGCCGAGGCAGGTCAGGTGAGGCGGCTAAGCGTCGTTTTCGGGACGTCGTACAGAAGCTGTATCAAGGAGTATCACGCTGAAAAATGAGACGTGGTTCACATTTTGTGTACTCTAGTGAGTAGCAGAAATAAAGAAGTCATTTTTCTAATTTCACAACCCCTGAGCACTTATGACCTAATTTGATTACATGCTAATTAATCCATAAATACTTGCACCACTGGCTCAATTTTTCGTTTTTGGTCTTCTGAGGTCCTAGCTATTAGGAAAACACTCACAAAAAATGTCTCCGGCCAAAATAAAAAATCCAGGGCTGAAAGGGTTAAAGTGAGCTGCAAGTCGTCATAACTCTCATCGAATCTTTAGTATAAACGCGCCCGATCTCACGTCGGTGATGATGTACTGAGCAGAATTCACGGAAGATTCACGGTTTACCGACGAACCTCCGCAGCTTCACCCACTCATCATCATTCACTCCGTGGATACGCTGTGATTTTTTTGGTTTGGATTAGCGTGCTATGAGCGAGGCCAACGCTTTTACGACGCTTCGGCTAAGATCGCCAGCTCGCTGTGTGTTAAGGTATTGACAAAATTGAACTTCTATTGAAAACGCGCCGAATGGGACGGACGTGTAACGCGTTGTAGGTGCTAATCGCGGAGGCCACAGTAATGACGAATTACTTTACCGCTCCCAGAGGGCAACACCGCCTCGCCGACCGGGAGAGTGGTAGATATAAAAAGGCGCGTTTGTAAATCCTCTAGAGTCTGTGACCGTGGCGCAGTGGATGGCGTGCCCGGCATCTGTTGTTGCGGACCGAGCGATCGTGGGTTCGATGCACGTTGACGGGACTTTTTTCTTTGCCATCTGATTGTGTAAAATTTTTCGACGTCATTTCCGTGACGGAAATACGTCACTGAAGTCTTGGTGGACCTCGGCATAAAACACTTTCGTGTTAAAAAAAATTCTAAATGCTTACCGGCCGACGCATTCCGCGTCATTGGGCGTTAGCGTGTCGTCCGGGCCCTCGGAGCCATCCTCGCGTTGCGCGGGGCTCAGCGACGCACTTTCAATTTGCAATGGCGTGCACGACATGCAAGCCATCGCTGCGGCGAAAGAGCTCGCGCTCGAGGTTTGTTAGGTCTTCCAGACTAATTGTGTACACTACACGACAAACCACGGGTGTCTCTGCTAGCTGACGCACGTGGTTCGTTGTAACCATGGTAACAACGCCGTCAAAAAGAGCGTTGCAAGGTACTGTGTGAAGGCCACCATGAGGTAACGTTTCCAGTATGTCTATAGAATGTCTTTATAAGACGCGCGCAGTGATTGGAATCGGCCTTTGACGTCAGCGGGAGAGTTAAATGCGAAAGGGAATGTTTCTCGTCGTCGTCTGCTTGAGTTTTAAACTTTGAGGACTAATCACTTCACTTTTCAAGCACGAATTTGCGTAATTCTTTTTGCGGTCGCCTCGGCATTCACTACTACACGCATTTGCGGTGCTAAAAAGGGCAGTCGCAAAAGTGTCGCAGGGCCCCTTTATTGCACCAAATCAGAAGTTTAAAACATGCATGAATGTAGCCAAGGCGCCAACCGGAAATATTCATTGCCAAACAGGGTCAAAAAGTAGCAAATTTAGCAAAGTAGGTAATAAGTATAACCCTGCGATGGTGGCACGAGAAATCGTTTGCCTTAAAGGAACAAAACACGGTCACAATTTTAGGAAGTATGCGCAATAGAAAGCAACTGAATGCATGAAACAAGCGTAAAGCTAAAACGCCAACATCAGAAATCGCAGATGCGCTCCACGAGTCGTAGTTGCTGTGCTTTGCGCTACCACAAGAAACTAAAATCCCGGCTAAGAAAAAAGCATTGCTAAGAAAAAAGAAACAGCCTTCGTACGAATATTACAATAATGTTACGAACATAGCATCGGAAATTAATTTTTCTCTTGATTGCCTCAATCGTGCGTAGTCGTCGTGGGCAATTTATTATACGAGTCAGATTTTACGAGCTACTTGGCATGACGAAAACGCAACAAGCATGAAATAGTTTCATACCCGTTGCATTACTGGGCCAGTCGGCAAGTAGCAGCAAATGGGACCACGCTCTAGGACTGAAAAATAACGTTTTCTACTACTACTACGCATGTAATGTGTTTACGGAGAGAGTGTGTACATGCACGTGTTCATGGAGCTCACTGCCAGAAGGGATTTTTTTTTTTCGCGATTGGTTATTACCTTCCACTAGTACACCTTACACTATTGGTGTCTGGGACGTGAACCTCTGTAACAGTTTCTGTCCTTTAATTACATAGTCAAATGCTTGACATGCACTCGTCCACGTTGTGGCTTCCTCATAAACGTTGCTTCATATTAGAATCAGTACAGCATCTGGTATACAAGTAGCAGCCTTTTTAAATGTATTTTTCCCGTAGATGTTTTCTTTTGGATGTCTTCGGTGCAAAGCAATTGCAAAATTGCAAAGTGAGGGGAACGGGCTTTCGAGGCGGAATTGAAATGGACGTTTGTCATCAATATTTTAAACTGCACACCACGCACGGGTCGCGAGCCCTGTTTTGTCGAAGAAAATTCAGTGTCCTCGCCAATAAACGTCTTCGACCTACATACCGACTAAAAGCCGCAAAATTCGATGTTTCACCGGCGATGCACTTATCAGCTGCTGCCACATGCTCTGTAGTGACCAGGTACGTCAACTGCATTGTTCACTTTGTAGTCAGCGTTTCAGAAGGTACCACTTGTTCTAGTGAGACGTCACACAAGCGCATCATAAACACAGGCACGTTTCAAAGCGTTCTCGCGCATATGCTCGATGCCATTAGCGTATGATATCTCAATATCTAGATGTCAACACAAAAGCATTGATAGCCGGCGAGATCGATGCCTCGCGAGACTGGCATGAGAGTGCACAGGGCTTTTTAACATTGAGGACGTGATAGCTTGCACTTAACAGTTGGCAAAGGGAGGCCTTGTTGAAGTGCCGCCGATTTCATTTCCTTCTTCGTGGAGTACCGGGAACGGCACGATTTCAACGAGGCCAGTTTCGTTGCCGCATTAGAATATCCGTTCTACTTTAAAATTCGCATGTCTAGCAAATTAGGAAGCTTGTTTCTGTTTATTTATTTGACAAGAGGCACGCGATCGGTGGTCTAACTTAAGTGACACGGTACTTCAGATAGCGTTCAGGCCGAGCCTCCATGACAGTGTGCGCAGCAGCCGCAGTGCTACGTCCAACGCCGTCAAGTACGTGCCGGTTGTGCACTGTTGTCCCGGTTTCTTCGGGCAGTCCAGATTAGTCGCACAAGCGCTTGTGGTATTTGCTTAAAATGCTAAAGATGCGTTTATGATGCATTTCACATTAAGGATTGATTATTCTTTCGCTGTGATATTAGATTGAGAGAAAGTTGGACAGAAAGGTAAAATTATTTAAGCTCGTAATTCACAATAACCTCAATTAACGTATGGGAGAACTAACGGAATTAATTCATGGCCACGCAGTCGTCGTGCACTTAGTTTAAATGCATAAATCAGTAGTAAGATTACTTCATTCGCTGTGTTTTTATAACAGACGTTAAATTAGATGTGCGACAAAACACGCACCTTGCATTTGCGCATTTTTTCTGCAGATTTGCTCAATAATTAAGTAGCGCAGTTTTCTTATGTGTGCCGTTATCATCATCATCATCATCATCATCATCATCAGCCTGTCTACGCCCACTGCAGGGCAAAGGCCTCTCACATGTTCCGCCAATCAACCCGGTCCTGTGCTTTCTGTTGCCACGTTATACCTACAAACTTCTTAATCTCATCTACCCACCTAATTTTCTGTCTTCCCCTCACGCGTTTGCCCTCTCTTGGAATCCAGTCAGTTACCCTTAATGACCACCGGTTATCCTGCCGACGTGCTACGTGGCCGGCCCATAGCCATTTCTTCTTCTTAATTTCAACTATGATATCCTTAACCCCCGTTTGTTCCCTGACCCACTCTGCTCTCTTCCTGTCTCTTAAGGTTACACCTATCATTTTCCTTTCCATCGCTCGCTGCGTCGTCCTCAATTTAAGTTGAACCCTCTTTGTAAGTCTCCAGGTTTCTGCTCCGTAGGTAAGTACCGGTAAGATGCAGCTGTTATATACCTTCCTCTTGAGAGATAGTGGTAGACTACCATTCATGATTTGATAGTGCTTGCCGAATGAGCCCCATCCCATCCTAATTCTTCTAGTTATTTCACTCTCATGGTTCGGCTCCGCGGTTACTACCTGTCCTAAGTAGACGTACTCCTTTACAACTTCCAGCGTCTCGCCACCTATCGCAAAGCGCTGTTCTCTGCCAAGATTGTTCCACATTACTTTAGTTTTATGCACATTAATTTTCAGACCTACTCTTCTACTTTCCGTATCCAGTTCAGTAATCATGAGCTGTAATTCGTCTCCCGCGTTACTCATCAATGCAATGTCATCAGCGAATCGCAGGTTACTGAGATACTCTCCATTAATTCTTATCCCTAATTCTTCCCAATCTAGGGCCCTGAAAACCTCCTGTAAACACGCGGTGAATAGCATTGGAGAGATCGTGTCTCCCTGTCGTACGCCCTTCTTTATTGGGATTCTGTCGCTTTCTTTATGAAGGACTATAGTGGCTGTGGATGCGCTGTAGATGTCTTCCATTATGTTTATATAGGCTTCGTCGATGCCCTGATTCCGCAGTGCTTGCATGACTGCTGATGTCTCCACCGAATCAAATGCCTTCTCGTAATCTATGAAGGCTATGTATAGGGGTTGGTTGTATTCCGCGCATTTCTCTATCACCTGATTGATAGTATGAATGAACAGTAAGCTGATGGGCCTGTAATTTTTCAGGTCCTTGACGTCCCCTTTACGTTTGCCGTTATACTTCTATGTAGATTACCAAGGAACGATGCGTGCATATTCATTAATACGATTATGTTTACTCGTATTCCATTGCTTTGAACAAACTTGGAGCCAACCATACGCCCCGAAAGTATTCCAGGTAGAGTCCACATTACTGGAATACTGCTTAAATTCACACGATGAAGTTGTCTTTTATGCTTGCACGAAGAATCAAAATAATATGCAACATCCTCTGCTTGCAGTTCTTCCGAGAGCATGGACCACTTGGTCTGTAAGTAATTACAAGTTTTCTCAACTAATCGTAAGAAATATGGCCCTTAACGTACGAACAGTCGTTTTCCTGTTAAGCCCGCCTCTGGGCGAAGCAGCCTGCGCTCGGTATTTCGGGGGAAATCAGCACAACGCATATATGACTGACTGGATCGTACTTCCAGTGAGCGATGCCTTTGAAAAGAGTAGAGATGTGTTTAAAATTGCTGAAAAATATTTAAATTGCTCGCGAACTCAACCAGCGAAAGAAAACCGGCATGGTGAGAAATTATGTCTCTCGTTGGGTGGAGCAACTGTAGTCCACCGACAGTTCGGAGAGTGCGAGATCATTGAAGCGGTTTCATTCATATCAGCGCTAAGAGGACAAACGATGGTGTTCGCCTGCAGTTCTTCTCAAACGCTTGTTGGTGCTTCTGTTGCTTCTGCCAACTGCAACATGTGGTACTTCTCAGATCTTTTCAGAGTCCTGCACCGACTAAATGTCACATTAAAATTGAAGGTGTACCGGGATTTGTTTTCAGGATATTCGAGTATGCTGCGTGGTGAAGCTGACGTCACGTTGGAACTAGTTGTGGTAGGTGATAATACTATGCAGTTTGTTTCATATCCCCGTGCCTTAGCCTACTCGTTCGAAACATTTTACGTAAGAAAGGATCATTGTAGACTGAAGGTGTCTTCTCTGGAACTCTTATACGGCTCCTATTTCGGTGTTCTCTTTGTGTTTCTTTGTATGCTCTCCTCTGCCCTCGCTTTGGCTATTTTGGATTACATTTATATAGGCAGAATACAAATAGAGGCATTGGTGGACTCTGGAATGTTCTTGATCGCCTCGTTTCTTGCAACCTCTGCGCCAATTCCATTGTCGGATTTCGGACGTCGTCCTAGGGCGTTTAAGCCAGGTTACGTGACGATACTTAATATTTGGGTGCTTGGAATTTTGCCGTTTTCAGTTTACTTTCGCAGCGAAATGACTTCACGCATGACCGTGACACATCCGCCTGATCCCGTGTACACGATAGAGGAACTCGAAGCGGCACTCGATAACAGAGAAATTCTTCCGTGCCTGTTAAACGGTGCTTTGTTGAACAATGGTATTCAAAGGACGATTGCTTACAGCAAGATCAGAGTGTATAAAAAACTGCGAAACACCATATACAGTACCAAGGGAAATCATCGCCTATTTTTTAGGTACCGTGAATGAATGCTTTCATTGTGCAAGCCATCCAGGCTTCGGGTGTTTTCTTCTACGTTTAGAAGCCTTGCGAGCTGAATCTGAAGCTGGACTACGTAGAATCACGTGAACCGCTAAGCACAGTGTACATTACTACTCCTGTTCGAAAGAACTTTCGCCTCTACTGGGCTTATGATCGACTTTTGCAAAGAATAACCGAAACGGGCCTTGGATCTTTCCACAACTTGAAATGCGAAGGTAACGTGTCTCTTTCCTTGCACCAGAATGACGATGGCTCTAAATAGAAAAAATTGGCAATGTCACAAATGTCAGACTTCTTTCGTTTTTACTTTTATTGCCTTGCATTCTCCTTTCTAACTTTCTGTATAGAGTTGCTGCTAGGCTGTCAACGTTGAGTTTGAATCGGCTACATAAAATTTGAAAGTGAAAAAACTTTTTTTTTCCATGACACGGTGCGTATTTCGAGACATCGCACAATGGTTCCCAAACATGAAAAGGAACGACATTACACAATTTTATGCATTTATTTTTGGCTAGACTTTCGGCCCACGCGAGAACCTTGCCAAAAACGGACGTTTCGCCATCCATATCTTACTGCTATGTGCGCTGTTCTCACACTCATCTCCAACCAAATATGGAGCATATTTTACTTAGTCTCCCAAAAGTAAAAGACAGAGTTGGGCCAATTTCTTTGGTTTCATTTTTAAGATGCGCGAAGAAGCAAACACAAGGGAAAGGACTTTACAACACAGCACTCGTGTTGTTCAGTCCTGCTTGGTGTGTTTGCGTCTTTGCGCTGTTTACAAATGAGCCGTCCTATATGTATTTTGAAATCGGAACTCTACAAATAGCGAAGTTCTTGCTGTTTGTACGGTTGTTATTGATAAGATTGTTTGTGTAAGTCAATCATTGGCGAAAAGGTCAAACGGACTTGGACTTATCACGATCAACTCAGTGACATCAGTGCGTGTGACTAGACTGAACGCGGCCGGAGCTCTATGGGATCTACCGGACGCACTTTGACTATGAGCAGCATGTCAACGCGTCTCAGCATCCCGGCCTAATATGACGCGTGGGCGACATGATATGAGAATATTTGCCGTCGGCATACGGCGTTACTCGGTGCCATCCTCAGTTATTCAAGTGATGTGCAATTTGTTTGCAAATGGCGACATCTGCAAGACTGATCTCTGGAGAAGGCACACGAACTTACGTGTAGCGAGGTCGACAGCTGGGCTAGTTTTTGTCCGTCGTCCTGTCTTTTGCGCTGCTTTAAATATTATGGAACTTATGTGATACCACGAACTGTGCCTTTCACAATCCAGCCACTCGTGTCCTGGGCTTTCTCGATGTATGCAGGGAGTACCACGTTCTAAACGACAGTTAATGGTGGCTTTGGGATGCAATGATGCTCGCTTGGTGCCTGAGATTTTCGACGCATTCTGAAGCTAACAACATTTCATTTGTCATCCTTCTGAAATTGAAATCAAAATGCCGGATAATTTCATTTCTCCTACCAGAGTAACTTACCGCAGAAGCGGCGGCTGCGACTTACCAGAAAGTGAATGTATTCGTGTGTATTGGATAGGAAATATGAGGCAAGGAAACAGAATATGATACGTGGCCAACCATCTATCTGCGAGCCGTGTTGTCCGCTTGCTGGGCATGTACTACGGTATATCAGCCGTACTCCTTTGATTGCTGTAGAACATGTAAAACGCTTGGTTGAATGTTTTGCTGAAAAATGAGAAACGTCATCATACGGTGCTATGTAAAGTTTTCTCGCACGAAAGTGAGACATAACGCGAAGTTGTAAGAACGTTAAACTCATGCATGTAGAGTCCGTTAACGTTTTATCCAATGACTATTGTACTAGTCTTTGAACTCAGAGGAGATGAATTTGGAATACCTGGCAGGTCAGAACGAGAAGACATAGACAACGAAGGGTAGTGCCCAGGACGGGCATGAACTTCCAACCTTATTTAGGAGCAGCAACGCAAGTCTGTATGAATACACAATGGCTCACCACTTTCCAACATTGCATCGCTATCGTGAGGCCCATATCAGTGACAAATTCCCAGTGAAAAGCAAATTTGCTACCTACACGACCATAATATGGCCATGCGCGAACAATTCAAATGCAGTGGATGAAAAGAGGTTCAAACAAGCTAAAGATATGTAAAAACGGGAACACAGAGTGTCATTTAGGCAAAACCATTTAAAAACTATAACTTAAGAGAGCGATTCGTTGGGCAAGTTGGTGATCCATAGTGTTACTAACAGCGCAAAAAAAGGACGAAGGACCAGGAAGCAGCGCTTGTCTGTGTTTCTTCCTGGTCCTTCGTCCTTTTTTTGCGCTGTTAGTAACACTAAAAACTATAGTCGGATACAACTTTAGAAGTCAGCGGCATATCCTTCTCAAAGGCCGATGATCACAAGCCTGCACCAATGGGCGCGCACTCGGGACTGACGTCATGAGCAGAACGGCCGGTGTCTCCGCCTTCGGAGAACATCGGCGCGTGCATGAGCGGGACTGTTTCTTTAGTCACGGAGGCGATCGGCTGCCGCGATCGTCTGGGCGGGGCCTCTCCTGACTTAAGTTGTATCCGACTGTACGGCTCCCTTGCTATCAAAGTCAAAGAAGGCATGCTTACGCAATGGTCAGTTTTCCTATGAGAGAGAAAGAAATAGATCGAGTGAGCAAGAAAGAAAGAGAAACGTACACACAAAAACAGATAGAAAAGAAAGA
Source organism: Rhipicephalus sanguineus (assembly GCF_013339695.2). NCBI lineage: Eukaryota > Metazoa > Arthropoda > Arachnida > Ixodida > Ixodidae > Rhipicephalus > Rhipicephalus sanguineus. The sequence continues at coordinate 107,768,353 of NC_051178.1, read as the reverse complement.
GTGAAAGAAAGGAAGAAAAAAAATACAGGGAAACAAGGAAGCCCGCCCAGCTCCGCTGTTCATTCAGGCTTGGCACCACTAGTACGAAGCTGCCTTAATTTGTTATTTCTCTCTTTCTTACTTTCTTTCTTTCTTTCTTTCTTTTTTTTTCTTTTTATCTTTCTTTCTTTCTTTCATCACATCACGCAATACTTTCTCCTAACTGTTTCCTTTCGCCGTGCCGGGAATTAAACCTTCACCCATTTCCATAGCATTCATCGGTTGCTGTGTGGCGGGTCTCCATCTCACGGAGTGTGCGGTGAACGATGACGCGACCTATCTGCAGAAGTGATATCGTGATCAGCCTGTGTGGGATGGCAAGCCAATATTTTGGAACCCTTTATGAAAACAGTAGTTGCGGAAAGGTCAATAAATGTAGGTGTAATCTTTGCTGTAAGGCGAAGGTAAAGGCGCTAGCCAACGGCTACAGCATCGTTCACAACAGTTGAAGGGAGGAGAGGACATATAGATACTTCCCTATAAAACCTGAAGGGCAGACTTAGCGAATCTAAGTACCGCCAGGACAGGAGATTATTTTTGTGGGATTTACCCAATGGTAATGCGGGATAACGTGAGAAAACGTGGTTCTCCTACAAATGCGAGATAACTTTTTTCAGCTGTTAGAATGCAACATCAGTGGTCCTCCTCTGTAAGTTTTGTTGAATATTTGCGTGGCCATACCAATGAACATTAGAAAATGGCGGGACAGGTCGGACCAAGTAAAGATATGGGGTGGGCCTTGCACCCTCCTTATATGACTCCAGAATATGAGGCAAGGAAACAGAATATGATTCGCGGCCAGCCATCTCCATTGTTCATCCCCTGGCTATCTGCGAGCCGTTTTGTCCGCTTGTCGGCCATGTACCAACTCTTTTCGTACGCCGCTATAGTCACCAACATTCATCCGGGGCCCGTCGATCCAACTGCAGGCTGCACGCGCCCGCCGAGCTACTCTTTATCACAAAATTTGGCAACGTCCTGAAGATCTCGCACCAATGAATTAGACGTGATACCGGCTGCGCGGGGTCCTGATGGAAGCCCTGACCCAGGGGTATAACGCCATGCACTAAGGGGCGTCGAGGATGTCGCCGCTTGACAAAAGCTCACGACCAGTTTTAGTGCGGCCCAGGCAACCTAAAGCACTTTTTGGTGTTTCGCGAAGAACTTTATTTTTGAGGTTCCTCGAGTCAAAAACCACGATATGATTATGAGCACGCTGTAGTGGGACACTCCCAACCAACTTTGACTACCTGAAGTGATTTAACGTGCGCCTAAACCTGTCTACATGTGCGTTTTTGTATTTTACCCTCATGAAGCTGCGGGCGCCATTGCCGAGGCGCATACCCACGTCTTCTTGTTTAGCAATGCGCCACCTTACGTACTAGGCTGTAACGGCGGGTAACAAAGTTCGTTCCCTCTCTTACTTCTTCTTGTGTGATTATCCATCAGTCATATTTTCTATATCCATGACTTTCTCGTTTTTTTTTTTGCAATTTATCCAACGTCTCTTGCGTGCACAACTGCCCATACCGCCTCTTAAGCGGCTATTAATTGTTTATGTGCTAGCGCCGGCATCTTTCTGTCCGATCCACTCACTACTAGATCGTCCATTCATGCAGACAGACCTTGAGTAATCCTGTCCGCTGAAGCACTAAACATTGTATAGCTGACAGTGTTTTTTAACCCTGATGCACAGATAACAGCCCATGTCTGCAGTGTAGTTTGTTTTATTGTGTGTTTACTATGCATGTCTCACGCGTTGTATGAGCACATGTTTACGTGGGAAGCAGCGCAAAATAGACAAGGCACGAAAAGGAACGAAGAAAGACAGGACGACAGGCAGCGGTCGTCCTGTCTTTCTTCGTTCCTTTTCGTGCCTTGTCTATTTTGCGCTGCTTCCCACGTAAACATGAACTATCACCAACTCGCCCAATTTTCAACTTTACTGAGTTGTATGAGCACATAGTGTGATCATAAGTACTTCAAGCAGCGTTGTACACACGTGTTGCCTATTGCTCATATGTGCAGTGGTAGCTTTTCTCCTGTGTTTACTAATATCTTACACGTTGTATGAGCACAGAGTGTGATCACGATTACCCCGCGCACGTTGTACGCACGTGTTGCCTATTATTCATGTGTGCAGTGGTAGTTTACTTTCTTCTGTGTTTACTAACACCTTACGCTTTGTATGTGCACACAGTGTGATCTTAAGTACATCGAGCAACGTTGTACGCACGTGTTGTCCATTACCCATGTGTGCAGTGTTAGTTTCTTTAATGCTGTCTTTACTAATGTCTTACGCGCCCCGCCACGGTGGTCTACTGGTTATGGCACTCGACTGCTGACCCGAAGGTCGCGGGATCGAATCCCGGCCGCGGCGGCTGCATTTTCGATGGAGGCGAAAATGTTTGAGGCCCGTGTACTTAGATTTAGGTGCACGTAAAAGAACCCCAGGCGGTCGAAATTTCCGGAGCCCTCCACTACGGCGTCTCTCATAATCATATGGTGGTTTTGGGACGTTAACCCCCAGATATTATTATTAATGTCTTACGCGTTGTATGACCAGAGTGTGATTATAAGTACCTCGATCCACGTCGTACGCACGTGTTTCGCGAAATGTATTTTGTCTGTCCCTATTGACAATAAACAGTTCCTGGACAACGTTTGTCGTTGTTTATTCTATTTCGTATCTTTGTCTGCCACAATAATTACAGAATTGTGGGTTGTCATGTTTTCTTTTAATATTAAGATAAGGATGGCAACGACAGCTATATATGCCTTAGCCCTGAGGCCCCGAGACGTGCCGACTCCTGATGCAGTCACACGGGACAAAGTTGTTCACTTGCTCAGGATATTGCTTCTCATTGTGTGAGAAGGCAAATTTGAGTATTCGTTGCTCACTTTGAGGCCAAGGGCTTCCCCGTTAATTTTTTAACAGGAAAGTGCTTGATGCTGAGGTCCACTGAGACTTCATTTTCTGTATTTCTGTCGTGGGAATTGCGTCAGCAATATCCATAGGAACAGATGACGAAGAAAATCTAGTACAAAATGTTTCGTCTACGGGAATGACCTGAAAGACAAACCGCCACCTCTCGCTCCGCGACGATTGGCGTTGGACGCTTCACAAATACTCCTCATCTCTGTCATACCTTCTTCTCACAGTGCTCTTGCCTACCAGAGTGCTGTCGCCGTCTGGCAGCGGTGAAGTGAATACTGACAATAATAGGGGCCGATAGGGAGCGCTTCTGTAGTCTCGCCACAGCGGGCGCATTCGGTGCAATATTGTAGGAAATTCGGTTGGTGCAACGCGGCGTACGCGGTGATTTGATTAAGCGACGACGCAGTTACGTGCTTTGCCTCTAGCGTCGTGTTAGTGTGTGATGCCTCGTCGCCAGAGTAGTGCAGCTACTACACGCACCAACATTGTTTCTTTCTCAGCCGCCTATGGCTTCCAGTGCAATGGCACACACTAATAACACTGCTACAATAAGCACCGCAGAAAGGCAGAGAAATCGACCGGTGAATGTCGCGGAAGCTAGTGTTTTGGGGCAGCGAGAGACACGCCAGCGGGAAGCATAATGCCTTGACACGTTCGTGGCTCAAGCTGCGAACTCCGACTCGCGCGTTCCTGAAGCGCTGTGTGATAGTGTATGCATGAGCAGAGGCGTAGCTACCTAATTACTGGAAAGCGGACCCCTGGCCGTTTCTCTCGTCAATTGACGACGCCTTGAATCAAAGGATATTGAATACCAGTGTTTATTACGTATTTGTTGATGCCATCATCGCGTGGAATGCACTATATAATCTGTCAAGGTGAGCTATCGCCAAGGTTTAATCGTGATCATGAGCGTTAATGGTCAGGATGGAGATGTGCCACCAGGCGTCAACGAGGGCGCATCGACGTCAAACGGAGCTATCCGCTTCAATGATGGTGTGCACAATTGTGTACATCAATTTCGGAGGCGCGTCACGCACCGCGTGTTTCTTCAAATGGCCTGAAACTCGATGTGCACATTCGCGCAGGCTTCCTGGCTGAACAAATAGCGGTCATTTAATTCATTGTGCTGCATGTTGCTGCAGAGGATCACTTTGCTGGAGACACTACTGTGTTCGACGATTGTTTGACGTGCAGCATTCCAGGACCAACGTCAACAGTATTTTTTTTCTTCACTCGAAACGAATACAACCAAAAAACAAAAAGTGTGGATGCATTTCGGGCCTAATATCAGATTCTTTTTATGCAAGGATTGAAGCTGAGTGATTGCAGGATAATTAGATATCTAGTTACACGCTAATTAACACTAATTCCTGAAAGTCACACGAACCAACAGATTCCTTCATTTTATTTCTTGGAATATAATACTCAGTGCCTAGGAATCATGCCATGTGAATTAGATGCATTTTCAGACAGTGCATCATATTTCGTGACTGAAGGGGCTATAGCTGCCAAACACAAACACATTATGCAAGGTCTCATATATCAATGTGCAATGAACAATCGCCTACTTCTGTGAAGACGCGTTTCACTTTCGCGGTACACTGATTCCGATTACGGAGGAATCAACCATGTTTTCGTTATTCTAAAAGCCAGCGATTGTGGCATTGCCAGCACAGGAGTGCAGATATGGCGAATAGGACACTCTCTCACAGGTAACAGAATAGCTGGGTGAAAAGAACGCATGAATATTCGATTAGCCGCTGTGTTCTTCGATAACAAAATATATTCATTAAGGATGCGTTGTATGTTAAAAACTTCCACTCAGTTGGCAATGCATGTGGGACAACCAGGAGTTCCGATGTCCTATACTGCGATGTCATATATTTTCGTATCGTTGGTATATCTAAGAAAAAAAATTGATGACTGTCTAATTAACAGTACGAAGTTCTCGTAAAGTTTACCAATGCTCTTTTTCAACAGAATCATTACATTACTGCAATCGCCACCACCTGGCATCGTCCACTGTTATCGTCGCGCAGCGCGTCTTCCATGGCCTCACTGTCAAGTGACGCTCCCTCGGGAACGCACTTCTGTCCTTGGTGAGGATGGTTCTCAGGGTCGCTATTTCTTTCGCTGGTATCACTTTGCCTTCGGTAAATGTGAGGGCTATAGTAAGCGACGACGCCTGCCGTCGCGATGATCGCTTTTTCCGTGAAAGCGTTTATGACGGGCTGCACTGATAACTGGCTGACGTCATTTTCACTATGGAAGTGATGTCCCTAATGACAGCACTAATTTTCCAGAATCTCGGCGAGACCTCTGTTTATTCTCATCTTGTTCTAACTTACTCCGAATTAGTTTACTACCAGCTTCCACTTTCGGTTTCCACTTCCTGTCTGTCAACTCGTTTTCGGTTTCTAGTAATGATTTCCATGTCCGGTTCCTTGTTTCCTCCACCCGTAATGTCGAAGCTGAAGAATGCCTTCGGACAGCAACGATCGTCGATACCGTGGACGTCATACTCCTTTAGAGCAAGTGGCTTGAGGACTCCAACACAGACATGACGCTCGGATTGGGGGCATTCGGTAAAAGACGAAGATGCGCCGGAGCTTCGCTCTATGCGTATCTCAAAAGGGCGTGTTGAACCGGCAGCCGTTGTCTGCAACAAGCACAGTGCAAATTCATGCGCTCGTACTTTTTACCAAAACAGAAAGTACGGGAACACTAATCGACGCGGAGAACTTCTTCAACGTTTCTCCCACACAATGACCACCTGCCTGCATGAATAGGCGGATTAAGGTATCCTAATATTGCGGAAAACGAACACGTCACTGAGGGCCCGGTATGGTCTATTGCCAGCCGTGGCAAATAGAGAAGAAATATTATGACTGCTACAAAAAGAGTCATCACTTCGTAACATTTGTAACGGCGGTGGTGCCATGACTTTTTATGATGCGCAGTAATAACACATACAGAGTATTCAACACTATTGCAGACGGCGGCCATAGGCCGTGGATAACACGTGAATAAATAGGAGCTTCCGACGGTCATTCTGTATATATAACTCAGGATCATCAAATAAAAAGTCACATGGTAACTTATGCGTTTGCCTAAGACGACTCGAAGGCGAAAGCTAGGGTGCGCTGACGCGCGTGTGGCACAAGCATCGAGGCACACTAGCGAAAGCCATCTTCTTTTTCTTCTTAGTCGATTTTATTGAACTCTTTTCTCCGCAAGTGCAAGCTTTCTGCGCCCTACGCGATTCTGCACTGACCCCGGGATCGGGCCACCTTTAACCAAGCGGCATGTCACATGACTTCACGTAATCTGATGTCATAGGAATTGTATGATGACTTCTGAAACTATGGCGACCTGTGGCGTCATCACGTGATGATGGCTTTGTGCATCACTCGTGATGATGTCGCCGATGCCGCTGATGCGGACGGTCACATTTCGCGTTTAATGAGGCGCGTAATGCTGTCGCACTAAAATTGAAGCGTTTTCTCTTAATGCGAAGCAGTAACGCGTAAGGTGGCAGAATTTTACGCTTAAGCATGACGGCATGACTGTACTCTCCCATTCTCTTGTAGCTAACGGCAGAATAGTGAAGCTGAAGACTGCAAAAAAGAGCTCCTGCATTCAGAGGCTATGAACGTCGGGCCACGCTGTCGTTATGTGCTCCCCAGATGGCAAAACGAGTCCGCCAACCCTGGTACTCGAACAAGTCAATTAAATAGTGCAGGCATTCCCCTGCAGAGAGACGGTGCATTAGGAGCAGTGAGTGAAATATGGCACACATAGTAACACAGGCCTAATTGCCTGTGATGACTGTGTTCCAATTTCTTATAGAGTGGTCATACGGTGTGTCTACGAGTGAACATATGCATATGGTAGAGGTGAATGGGTTTCTCGCGGGCACACAGCTGTCAGTCTAGCTTTTAGCAGTTTAGCTGTTTAAGCTTGGCAGAATTTTGGGAAGGTCCGCAAAAATCTGGGCTTATTGCGCCACAGAAAGCCGCTATGTGCACAGCAGCTTCGAGCTTTCGGTAGCAGCATAGCCAAAGCTATGTGGGCGGAGCTACCGGACATGTCTTACTACGCCAAGCTCTACTTTTACAGGTGGTTTTGGTTCAGATAAGAATGGCGGTGCATGTCCGCGGACCGCCTCTAATTTCGCTGAAAAAAAAATATTTTGCTGCTAGAGTTCCCAAGGTCACGAAACAATTCTTAGTTTTGCTCAAAAAGTTTTGCCTTAATCAAAAAAAATTAGAAGTCTCCACTCAGGAGAACCGCTCTTTGCGAATTGCGCGAAAATGAGATTTTGACGAGGTCCTACAAAATAACTATTGTAGTTGTGAGTCTCAAAGTTTTCTTGGCAAACAACGAGTAAGTTATGTTTACAAAATGTTGTGTAATTTTGCAGTTTCATTGCGGGTATTTTATGACAAAAAGATCGCGAATATCGCACATTGCTCAATAATGCTCTAGTTTCCGATTTTTTCGCTTCGCGTCTGTAATACTTAGAATTTCCAAAATTTTGCAGAATCTTGCCGCGCATAAGTTTAACGACTGTGTTAAATATGATGCCCGAGAATGCTGTGAAACGCAAACCAAAAATGCGTAAGTCAAGGCATATCTCTAGAAATGCAGTATCTTGAAATGCAATTAAAAAAAAGCCATCTTCGATTTTCTTTAACTTTCCCAGAATTAAAGCCTAGTGCGTGCAATAACTCAATCTGAAAAACGCGTGGCATTATTTTTGTGTAATCGGCTTTACAAAGCCGCCGAGGGGTCCAAATTGACGTTCACGCCCAACCAATTAAATGAGCGAGCACGTAGCTGTAGTTGCCGTTGTCATGATTGTCAGGTATTAGATATGTTATCTATATGTTCTCCATATCAGTGGCGGTAGACAATTGCAGAGTCAAGGATGGTGCTTTTGCACGCTGTCCATGAACGCGTCTGTTGCCCAGGTGGAGCTTTGCACCGGCAATTTTATCACCGTAAAGTGCTCTCATTGTTCTCATGACAAAGCTACAAGAACACCTGCTGCCGTAGACGCTGATGGGCACAGTGTTACATACAGTACATACAGTACGTGATCTTCAACGTGATTGTATCAGCAATGGTAGGCAATGGAAGGGCCGATGATGCATTCAACGCAACTTCTGAAATGCGTCGCTCCCTTTACGTACTGTTTCCGATTCCAGTTTTGCTTTCAAGGATGCAGCTGGTCTTGCTGAGGACTGGCAGGTCGCAGGCGTAAATGTGGCTATCGTGATGGGATACCAAATCGCGCTGGGGGTATCAGTTGAATGCAGTTTCCTTCCCCGCGATTTATTGCTGAAAACAAAATGTCACAAGGCAGCGGTGTTTTTGTTTCTTTCTTTTAGATGAAGACAAATCGCCTCACGAACACTCGCTCATGCTCGCTTACCAGTTTCGATCTCCACCTGTGATAATGGTTGGGGTTTAACATCCCGAAACCACGATATGATTATGAGGAGCACCGTAGTGCAGGGCTCCGGAAGTTTCGACCAACCGGGGTTCTTTAACGTTCACCTAAATCTAATTACTCGGGCCTCAAGCAATTTCGACTCCATCGAAAATGTGGCTGCCGCGGCCGGGATTTCGATGTGCACCTCCTGCAACCGAGCGACACCATCGTTATTTACAGGGGAGGAAAAGCTGAAAGCCGACACCAGAAAACAAGAAACAAGAAACACCGAAAAACAAAACTGCTTCACGGGACAACATTTATGACTTTCAATGTGAAAATATGTAACATAGCATATTTTTTTCTCACACCTATGAAATTCAAACTGCCCCATTCCTTTTTCCACTGTAGGGTAGCATACCGGTTACTCTGAACTTGTATGACGATACAAAACACGTCTGTCTATGTGTAACGTGGATTATTGGCGAGAGAGAAAGTGAGAGATGAAAAAAGGAAGGCCGGGAGGTTAACCAGATATTAGCATCTGGTTTGCTACCCAGCACTGGGGAGGGAAATAGAGGCAAGAAAGAGGGTCTAGAGAGAGAGGAGGAGAGGGGAAAAAAGAGGAGAAGAAAACGCACGTACGCAGACAAGATAAAAAACATGTATTGTACACCGATTGTGGTGCGTACAGTTCTGCCTGTTCTCACTGCGACATGCGCAATATTGAT